>NC_054546.1:34333826-34551326 GCF_017654505.1 Polyodon spathula | reverse complement strand
ACAAAATGGATAATATGTGGAAGAAATTACTTTCAAGAGTAAAAATGAATAGTTCAATGCATTGCTTAGCCAGTTGTTTAAATTAAATAACATGAAATGATACCACTTGGCTGGACCTTTGTGTGGTTTCTCCTTTGCACTTTTTTTTCTTCAGCATATGACATGACATCCGTTTAGAGCAAACATATTATAATCTTACTGCAGATTTTCTGAAACTGTTAAACTGTGTTGAAGTGTAAGCCGTTTTCCCACTTCTGGAGTTGATTTATTTTCAATAAGATTGTGGTATTACAAAGCAAAGCTCCAGCATGTAATGGGATCATTCTTTTACTATTTTTGTGTTTGGTAAAGGGATGACTTCATAATAACCCCTTTCAGTGGGCCAGGCGATTTCAGCATGCAATTTGAGAGCTACTGTTTGCAGTGTACATTCTAATGAGTACAATATGCTTGACAAATCATCTATGGTGAAGCATTTAAAAAAAAAAAAAAATGATGTAAAAGAAGCATTTGCTGAAGTCGGCAAGCAAGGATTTGATAACCATATGATATAAGCTTGTTTTCACTGAAGATAATTCTAAGCCATTTAAGTCTAACAACTGTTGCATTTGGATAGATCCATCTATCCTGAGACTGATAAAGGGCCTCTTGCCTTAAGGAAAAGAAAGTTATTTATAACCAAGTGTTTTCCTCATTTTTGGGGGAGATTTCCTAACTGGGAATTAAAATTAAACAAAAAAGCAGCAGTACAGTTAATTGCTCTTTAGGCCAGGGAGCTTCCTCACAAATGTACCCTCAGAGCAGGAAACTGATTTGAAATAAACAACACGGAAACAACTCGGAGCAGCAGCCAGTAAAGTTCGAAACCGTTTGTTTGTTTGTTTCCTTTCTGTCTGTCTTCCAGTAGAATAAGAACTCAGTTTATCGTGAAGTGTGATAGAAATATTTGTGTTTATGAAAGGTAACATCACAGTCCTGATGAATCAGGTTTCTTAATATTATATGAACCATGATGTTGAAATGAAGCGACTACAGGAAGCTTCCCTCCTTTTGAAAAGCTCAATATAAAGTCAAGCTCACCCAAAGACCGCACTTCTGTCAGTCCTTTTCAGTTCAAAAAGTCGCCCTCTATTTATTAAGACAGATTTAATCCCCCTTCCTTTTGGTGGTGGTGATCAAGGTGGTGATTGGTGATTCTGCTGTATATTAGTTTACTGAAATAATACATTTCAGAAGATGTGCTGGCAGCCAGTGCATAGAGGTATAGTTTTGTATACCTCTATGCACTCAGATTAAGGTTATGATTTTGTTCTCTGGACCAAACTTTTACAAACTTGTGAGTTTTTTTTGAGATCTTGAAATCATGGCAGGAAGAGCAATAAGTAAAACAGATGAATAAAAAAAAACCAATAAGTTCTCTGGCTTTTTGGATGGATTGTTATTGCTGTGTTACCTGTTGTACAATATGGCCAATAATCCTTACACTATCAGTGCACTAGAGCGGACATTTTGAAAAGAGCTTCGAAACTGACTTTAAAATTCGAAGTGTAAAAAGTTGTTGGGGTGTGTGCAATGAAAAGAAAAATTGCAGTACGTTATTTAAACAGTTGTAGCAACATGTGGGGATGTTTAACGCTATATTTTTTTGGAACTCCGCGACTTAATCTTGAAATAATAAAATTAAGTATTATAAAATGGTAGTAAAACAGTTCCATTAATAAACCATATTTTGTCAAATATATATATATATTTATATATATTATAGCTATATCTATATATTATATATATAATATATATATTATATATATAAATATATTATATATATATATAGATTATATATACCTATATAATATAAATATAATGTGTGTTTTATTTATTAAAACACAAAAAATATTGGATTTTAGGTATATAGACCTATTCAAGTTCCGGTAACTGGATAAGTTCATAATGGAAAATATTACTTTCAAAATAATAAGGAATTAAAAAAATAAATAAATAAATGCCCAGTACCACTAGAGGAAAGCATTCATTCTTAGATTTCAATAGTTTCTTTGTTTATTTATCCATGTATTATCTCGTCATACAATGCTAAAATGTAAAATAATGCTAACTAAAAAGTAAATAAGATCTTCCTTGAAATTTTTTTTTTTTTTTTTTTACACCCCTGTCGATAAAGTGGTGGCACAACAGATTTCTAATGATGTTTTACTTGCAAATCCTCTGTGATGATAATCTAGTGAAGGCACACATTACAGTTTTATATCTGGAGAACTGGTTATCCAGTTGTTATGACACTTGCTATTGTCATTCCTTACCAATAAGAACTTGCCAGACTTGCCTTTTTGTGTGCTTTTTAATTTCCTGTATATAGCTTTTGATGCCACAGAGCTGAGAATTGCATAGAAGCAGCCTTATGGCTTTAATAAAAAGCACAGTAGTTCTAGCAGAGCTGCTGCTAATTAATGTGGTATGCCTTTTTATCTTTAATTGGTGAACCTAACTCTGGGATATCTTTATTCACAGTAGTTGGTCAAGATTTGCTGACGTCAGTGGACTTCCACTGGAGTTCTTTTGCCAAAATACAATTATGTGCAAAAAACATTATAATAGTGGTTATTTCCATTATTATAGTGTTTCTGTAGCCTTCCTTGATATTCTGAGAATGTGCTGGTATAGAGATGGTTTCTACACATCCTTTGCTGTGTGCTCTGATCTAGTAATATTTGTACATTTTGGCTCTGTTTTATGAAATTCCATTATATTTAATAATTGAGGGTTAGTAAGTCTAGTTATGCCCTACTTTTTAATTGATTTATTAGTCTGGACCAAGAGTAGCAGCATTTCAGTCTTCATTAGTTAAGGATTTTTTTTAACACAAGCTAATGGCTTTCTTAGTTACTGCATCCCGCTGTTTCCATTTAAGGTGATTTACTAGGGGGCAAATTGTGACTGGTTTCATGTGTTTTGTGGGTTTAATGGTATTTAACATTTTCCTGCTCGGTTTTGCTAATTTTATTATGAAAATATTGTGTAGATATTAGTGGAATAAGTGTATTGTATTGTATTGTATTGTATAATCAATGCTGCATCTTTAATCTTTTTTTTTTTAAAGTCTGTTTGTAATTATAACCTAATGTAGTATGGTACTGTAGTGTATACACAACATATGCAAACTAACCATTTCTTTTATTTTTTTTCCAGAGAAACGTCAAGATAATGGACGGGTGTACTTTGTTAACCACAATACGCGCACCACACAGTGGGAGGATCCCAGAACCCAAGGGTAAGAACTGCGCAATTACAAACATGTCCTTTTTGTGGGGTTGAGCTAACCATGATGTGCACATAAAACTGAGTAAATACAGCACACGCATATGGTAAACATATTCATATACATATACATGCTATTATTTGGTGGATCTGAACTACTTAATGCTGAATAACTGTGTTGTAATTCCAGTGTCCAAATGTATTTATTGAGCAGTACAATACATACAAAAATCCAAGCCCTTTAATGATGGAGTATATTGTTTACAAACCATCTATCTGCTCATTCATCACTATGAAAATACCGTCAAAAATAAATAAATAAATAAATATAAATGTAAAAAAATAAAGAAAAACACATTAATCAGAAAACCGCCTTAAAGCAGTGTTTCTGCGAGTAAAGATATCCAGTCTTGGTTGAGGTGTAAATATGACCTCACCCCCCTCCCCCCATTGAAATGTACTTTGAGCTAACCTAGTCTATCAAAAAACGAGCGCTTCATTTCACCATAATTAAGCCTGGAATGTTCAAACTGCTATGCAGACTGCTATGCAATTGTCTCGAGCTTGTCCTGCACAGATGATTGTGACACTTTTGCTGGCCTGCACAAGGACACAGTTTGATACCAGTTCCGTTCTTGCAGGATGATTCAGGAGCCACCTCTCCCCCCGGGTTGGGAGATGAAATACACCAACGAAGGGGTTCGCTATTTTGTCGACCACAACACTCGCACTACCAGTTTTAAAGATCCACGACCTGGATTTGATTCAGGGTAAATATAGGACTTTTTTTAAGTAAATGGTTAAGTAGGAAAATATACATTTTCCTATGGCTCTTAATAGGAGTGCTACACTTTTTTTTTTAAATTGGTGATTTATCTATAATGTCTTTTATAGTAACATTTTTACAGTTAGATACACACAGGCAAGATTTTCTCTTTTTACTCAAACATGACACAGCACAAATTCTACCAGATATATGTATGTATGTGTTATGTATTTTGGGGGGCTGGAACACTGTCAACTAAATTAAATGTTTTTGGTAGATCCAGAAAACAAATTTTGTGGGATGTTAAATGGCTGTAAATGCTCTGTTTGACACAAGATGGGTTGAAGATATCCGAGAGGCAGGTAGCCAAGTGGCTCAAAGAATATTAGTGGCCCCCTTCCCACCCACACTTCACTGACTGGGTACATGTTGAGAAAATATGGCCCTCTACATGAGCCCAAATTATTTTGACCACCGAACAGAATTGGTGGACTCTATTAAAAAACAAATACCATTTCAGTGCAGCTGTGTCTACTTTAATGAAAAACATTCAGTTAAGGTTTAGAACTGAATCCTCGCCCTGATACTGTTATAAGCCATGTGTGGTGGGAATTATTTGTGGTCTGTTGTAAAAATGAGCAATCCAGCCAAGACGGTAATAAAACAAACTGTGCCACTGTGTATACAGTCAAATTGTTCTTTTTGCAGTGAACATACACCACAGTGTTGCAGTTTGTAACCGTCATCTTGTGCCATGCATTCCTGTCAACAGACAGCATCATCTGCTTTAACAAACCTACCGCTGTTCGTTTATGGAAATAGAATGATTGCAAGAGGCATTGCCATATGAGTGAATGGCAGGTCTTTCACATAAATACACATGACTTACCTGTTTTAAATAGAAACAATTGAGCCATAACCATTAATAAGACACATGTATTAAGTATAATACACTGTTTTCTTCTTGTTTTCATGTTAAGTTCAAAACAAGGTGGTTCCCCGGGAGTGTATGATCGGAGTTTCAGGTGGAAGTATCACCAGTTCCGGTTTCTGTGTCATGTAAGTACAGTTAATTAACAAAGCAGGAGTGTAAAAGAGGATTGACGTAACTAAACAACCTAGTATAACTTGCAGGTTGTAAAAAGTTATTGTATAGTCTTCAGTTTTTTACTCTTCAATCTATCCATCTAAGTTTTTATTTTTTTCTTATGCTGTTTTTCCTCATGGAAACCCAGCCTCCCAATTGCTATCCTGGGGTTTATGAGATCTCACAGATTCCATTGAGGGGTTTTGTATGACATCAGAGCTTGGATAAGCACTGGGTGAGGAAGAATTGCAGCCATTCTTATCTCCAACTCTTGTGGTTTGGCTTTCCAAAGAAAGTAACAGCTTGCATCTGGTATACATCTCAAAATTACTTCATCCTGTTTATCTGATGAAGACAGAGGTGACTGTTTGTCGCTCTGCATTCAAGTCTTATAATTATGTGAATTTTTATTATTTATTTTTATTAACATTCTCAGTTTCCCCCTTTACTCTCCACTGTGTGAGACATGCAGCGAAACTTCAAACAGCCAGTCTGTCCTTTGGCTAAGCAGAGTCTCTTGCAGTGTGACTCCAGTGCCTCACAGCATACTGTATTTACAATTAACTTCTTAGAGTTGTGTTTTGGATCTTCGCTGTGCAGCACAATACATAGTTACATACATAGTTAGTATAGACAGATAGATGAACACAGTAAAAAAGGCAATTAGGTACTGTACACATTGCATTATTTAAGAGTTACATGTCAAGCTTTTCAAATATGCAATGTCATTGAAAAGTTTCCTGATGAAGTCTTTTACATTCTTGGATGCTTGTGTACACTGTGCTTCTTTAGAACATCCATTAAGAGCTCTTGAAATAACACCTGGAATAAAGTGTTTGTATTTGTATACTTACTGAGTTTTTGTTTTTGTTCCAGTCTAACGCACTTCCAAGCCATGTGAAAATCAGCGTCTCCAGGCAGACTTTATTTGAAGATTCCTTCCAGCAGGTAAAGTAACCTGGGCAGCATGGTGGCTATAGGCTGGGTAGCGTTAGGTGATAAATAAGTAAATACATCCACCTAGTGATGTTGTTCCACAAAAAACATGGGTTTCATATTAAATCCATTACCACTGGTTTCTAGTTAATGCCCAATAATTTTTACACAGCTGTCACAAACCAGTAATCCACCCTGTTTTAGTTATTTTTGTTATTATTGAACATGGATTAACAGGTTAGTCTCAGTGTGAATTTCTAAGTGATTTCGAGCATATTGTCAAATATTTGTATTGTGTATATCATTTGTAGATCATGAATATGAAAGCGTATGACTTGCGTCGCAGGTTGTATATAATAATGCGTGGAGAAGAAGGGCTGGATTATGGAGGCATTGCAAGGTAAGCACATACTGTATATGAACAATATCTTATCAAGTGGCTTGCATAAGGTACATCGGATTGTAAGGGTTCTGATATACATGGGTGAATGAAATAAAGCAGCTTTTCTGCAGTTTTTCTACTGCTAATTATAATGTACTCGACAGTTTCAGTTTTTTTAAGTAATATTTAAAAAATGACATGTGAACTGAAATTCTGAATTTCTGTAACTGGTTAAAAAGGACAGATTTTTATCTTCAGAATGTGTCGGGTACTGCCTCCATTGCAAGCAATTTCTGAGAGGCTCATTTTATATATATCTATATCTATATATATATATATATATATCTATCTATCTATATCTATCTATCTATCTATCTATATATATCTATCTATCTATCTATCTATCTATCTATCTATCTATCTATCTATCTATCTATATATATATATATATATATATATATATATATATATATATATATATATATATATATATGTTTGTCTGCAGCATGCAAATAAATAAAAAATACCTACAACCAAATTGTTTAAATGAGTCGAGGAGCATTAGGATCACAAATGTTACACCTGTCTTAACGGGGAAAAAGTGTTTTTGTTGTCCTGCAATCAATCTTTTTTTTTTTTTTTTTTTTTTTAATAACACTAATGTATAATTAAAAATCAACTACATGGTCTCCTAATATTTGCTGTTAAGTGTGGTCAGTAACAGTTCCTCACTTTCTCTGCACTTGTTGTCAGGGTGTTGGGTTTGTTGTGTACTACATTATACCCCTGCTTCTTTCAATGTTCTTTACCCCTCATGTTGCACTGGGATAGCTTCTCCGTGTTGGGATCCTGTGTTTCTCCCTTGCTGGTGCAATCCTGGTTCTGTGGTAATGGGAGTCCATCTCGTTCCTCCTTCCCTGTGTGTGTATGTGTGTCTTTGTCTCTCTCCGTGTCTTGCCAGTGGTTTTACCCTATGGTAGGTTACGTCATGCTGTTCTACCACAGGGTAGAACCACGGACAGGATGCTGGGGATCTCTCTACGTCCCAGGGATCTGCTCGTTTTCACTGTCAACTGCTGTTCTACACATGAGTGTGAGAATTCTGGTGAGGTGTTTATATAAAAGCTGAGACCCTGGTGTCATATTGACGCAAGGATCCCAAAACTACAGACACGGGAGTGTGCACTAAAGGGCTGTCACAGCTCCACTGCACTACCCCATTGGACACTGTAGGCAAAAAAGGGCTAAAAATATACTGGGTTTGGCTTTTACTGAGCAAGTACTATCCAGTAATCAAAGAAAATTAGGCGGTGCAGTTGGGTGGGCCTGGCAAATTGCCTTGATTGCCTCATGTTCTGCTTGAAGTGCAATCTGTATTTTGAAGATTGTTTTCCAACCTCAGCAAAGCTGGGAAACAGAATATGCTTTGTATTTGAGTCATGATCTAACAAACTAAAAATATGAAAATACATACAGTATCACCATGAAGTTATAATACTGTACCATGTAGAAGTGCTGGTCGGTTATGATTTTGCATTGCAAAATAAGGACTTGAACCAGTGTTAATTCTAGTTCTCATGTATTGGTAAGAGAGTGGGGTGGTGCGTTATTCAATGCTGAGGAAGCACCTAGCAGTGGTGAGAATGTAATGTGCTGCATCGCACACTGGCAGCTGCGTCGTGAAAGAAAGCCAAGCCCTGCTCCAGAGCTTTTTCCTCGCCAGCTGTAGCCGTTATAGACAATTCAGAGAAATTAAGGCAATTTATGAAGGAAGAGATTTATTAAATTGTAAAACACCTAAGACCACTTAAATACATATTACATGTATGAACGTATTCTTTCCTTAACATGTCATTTGTTATTTGAGTTATTTTATTAGATCATTTCATGCTTTTGTCCTTTTTAATTACACGCTGCACCCCTCTCCCCCCCACTCACCTCCAGGTAGAATTGAGATTGTGTGAGTTGGTGATATGTTCTTGCTGTTTATGCTGATTTACTTATAAATGTTTTTGTAAACCCTGCTATGTTGCATTCTTTTCCACAGAGAATGGTTCTTCCTGCTATCCCATGAGGTCTTGAACCCCATGTATTGTCTGTTCGAATACGCAGGGAAGAATAACTACTGTCTGCAGATCAATCCTGCCTCCTCCATCAACCCTGACCACTTGTCCTACTTCCGCTTCATAGGCAGATTCATAGCCATGGTAAGAGGGCATTAGTGTAAGGCAATATTTATTCCTAATACCAACGTGAATTGGTTGCATTGAAAAGATAGGAGGGTATTAATACTTTTGGACACCACAATATACAAGACAGCTTTAATTTGAGATGTTCTCAAATCCTACGGACTGAGAACATCATCTGGGGTTGTTCCAGTGGGATATTGGTTTTGGCCATTTTATATGAGAACGGCATGATTTTATTTGAAACCTGTATTTACAGTATATGTACAAACAGCAAAATATGACATACCCACACTATAACAAGTACACTTTAAAAGCACTCATTTGGGTGGAGGAGTATTATAAAAAAGAGTATTTCTGAGTTCATATTCAACATGTGGTTGTTGTGATTAAACAAAAAAAAACCTAAGACAGGTAAACAGCAGCTCAGATGATTTATTTAAAATCAGTTAATGTGGTCAGTCAGAGCAGCAGAGATGCAGTTATATCTTGTTACACTGGTAGCTAAGCAAGATCTCATGGAATGAATCCAGTAGCTGTCAAATCCGAATCACTTTCACTCCCCTTGCTTTCTCTGGGAAAGAGAAGAAGCAGGCCCCAAACCAAAAGCCAATCCACAAAGGACAAAGCACTAACTCACTGCCCCACCCAGTTTCCAAAAGAAACTGTATTTAGTTGGGTTCGTAAAAAGTTTCTCATATCCCCTTTAAAGTACTTTTTTTTTTATTTATTTTTTTTATATATATAATTCCAGTCGTTTTCATTTCTCAGATGTGCAGTGTGGACCCCACCCATGTTAAGACATAATCCTCAATAAAACAGCAGACTGTTAGTCACTTGAGAACTGTCTGTATTATTGTTGGACACCTTTTTCCAAGCCGTGAAAGCATTATTACATTTTTTAAAAAGTGTCTGGATTTCATCCTCCAGGCCCAGAAACATATCTAGTTTGGAAGAGTAACGGTTTTACACAAACAGTTAGTGTGTCACAGTCTGGAAAGTCACACATTCAAAGCAAGGCATTTGGTATCTGATTAAGCGGAATGCCTCTGCGTCTGAGATCCTGTATTTGTTGATACTTTGTAAGGGAATGCTGCCGTGTGTTTTCGATCTGCATGCTTGTGCAGATGACGTAATATAAAGACACATGCTGCCATACACGCTGTCACACTGCAACCCCTTGCAAGCAATCAGTTTATCAAACACTTTCCTGTCTTGGTTCTCAGACTTGAAATCTTTAATTAAAGCGTAACTCCAAAGTTGAGTAATGTAATGTCTAACACATTTATCAGCTGCAGGCTTCTGTGGTCCCTCTCAGCAGTTGCTGATATAAGCAGTGGTGAATGATGAGGAAAGAGGGAACAATTGGCTATAAACAGTGCATTTTAAGAAAAATAAAAAATTGCAAGCACTGCAAGGTTATTTTCAGAATTCACTTGGATGTGCCAGAGCTCACCAGGGCTATTAACAGTATTACTTAATCCAGTGCCTTTTTATGTTCTGCAACAGCGTTCTTTTTTCTTTTACCCCCGCAGGCTCTGTATCATGGTAAATTCATCGACACAGGTTTTACTCTGCCATTCTACAAATGCATGCTGAATAAAAAACCAACTCTGAAGGACCTGGAGTCGATTGACCCAGAGTTCTACAATTCCATTATGTGGGTCAAGTAAGTACCGTAAGAAACGTTGAAAAAGTCGTTGTTCTAGGCATTTTTGCAGGGTCCTTAAAAGGGGGGAGCCATTAATACACCGATGCGACGTATGCGCTGATGTGTCTAATATTAAACTACTGTACCAGTGCCACGGTGGGATTGCTACAGCACTGTTTAATACTTTTCTTTTTAAATTTTAATTTGTGTAACAAATTTGTAAAAGCCAATGCAGCAGGAACTATTGCTAAGTATGGTTTTGGAAAGACATGTTCAGTAAAGCAAAGAAGATTTGTTCTTGAACTTGTTTGGGTTCTTGATAAGCTAAAATAAAAATACTGGTAGTTTAAATACAGATGTGTTGTGCAATGTATAACTTGATTTTACGCTCTGTTAATTGTTACTTTTTAAAATTTTGAAAACTAGTAGTTTCTAGCAGTTTAATTAAAAACGAAAAACAACAGTGTCAAATTATTAATGTAGAAAAATGTTGCAAACAAGGGATATTTCAAAAGTAAACCTGCATGTCTTTCTTTATTTGTCAGTGTTGAGCATGTACGAAAAAAATAAATTGTAAAAAAAGGATTTTAAATACAAAATAGGTGTTTTTCTAAAATTGAAGTCTCAAAAAGCCTGGAGCGACTTTTACGCCAGTGCGACCTATAAAATGATTTTTACGGTAGTGTTCAACTGCATATCATATTGTAATCCGGTATCTGCATATGTATTTCTCATTGTTGCTGCAACCTAAAAGGCACTTCAAGAAATAAATACACTACCGGTCAAAAGTTTTAGAACACCTCCATTTTTCCAGTTTTTATTGAAATTTATGCAGTTTAATGTCTCAGTGTACTTTGAAATTAAAGCATAGAACAAATAAACAATTGGAGATAAAAAAGAAATCATGGAATCGTTTTGTTTAACAAAATTTTATCTAAATTTTTGACTCATCAAAGTAGCCACCTTTTGCAGATATAACAGCCGAACACACTCGTGGCATTCTTTCTACAATGGAAATCAAATATTGTTCGGAAAGTTCTTCCCAACACTGTTGCAGAAGTTCCCACAAATGTGTTGCACTTGTAGGTTGCTTTGCTTTCACCCTTCTGTACAGTTCATTCCAAACCAGCTTGATGGGGTTTAAGCCTGGAGACTGTGCTGGCCATTCCATGATTTGAAGCCTACCGTCTTGTTCTTTTCTTCTAAGGTAGTTCTGACATAGCCTGGAGGTATGTTTTGGGTCATTATCTTGCTGTAGGGTGAACCCCTGACCAACTAGGCGTATACCAGATGGTATTGCACGACGCTGCAAAATGCTGTGGTAGCCGTTTTGGTTCAGGGTGCCACTCACTCTGTGCAAGTCGCCAACTCTGGATGCAGCAAAAGAGCCCCAGACCATCACGCTTCCTCCTCCATGTTTGACAGTTGGCCACGGTTGGAGGAACCATCCTTTCGCCTACTCAACGGCGTACAAAAACCCTGCGTGATGAACCGAAGATTTCAAATTTTGATTCATCGGTCCATAAGACCTTCTTCCAGTCTTCAGTAGTCCACTGGCGGTGCTTCATGGCCCAGGCAAGCCACCTTTTCATATTTTGCCATCTTAGCAATGGCTTTCGTACTGCCACTCGACCTGTCAAACCTGCAGCTCGAAATCTTCTCTTCACAGTTGAAACTGAGACTTGCTTACTTCGACCAGTGTTAAGCTGTGCTTGAAGCTGTTGACCTGTGAGCCGCCTATCACGCAAGCTGTTGACTCTCAGAAACTTGTCTTCTGATTCTGTTGTGGCTTTGGGTTTGCCAGACCTGTTCCTGTCAGAGTTTCTTCCAGTTTCCAAGTGCCTTTTGATAGTGTAGGAAACTGTACTCACTGACACCTTGGCTTTCTTTGCAATTTCTCTAAAGGAAAGACCTACACTTTTTTAAAGGTTATAATAGTCTGTCTGTCTTTCTTTAATTGCCTTTTTCTCACCTTTATGATAGCAATATACTACTTCCTGCAGTACAGTACTGTCCAAATAATGCTTAAGAGGGTGTAGTAACACACTCTGTTCCAACACTACTTTTATACAGACAGAGTGGTTGTAAGTAATCAACAAAAGTTGGGACACCTGTAGGAATTGTTAGCATCAACTTTCAAGGCTTAATTTACTTCCATTGCTGCAGAACAGCTGTAAGTTGTTAACCCATTACTTGTTCTCTGAAAAAGGCCTTTTTGTATAACTCTGAAATGTACATTATTTTTCAGTTTTTGGTAACCTAAACTTTTTTTAACCTCTGGCAGTTTACCGCTTACCTTTGTACCATTTCAGGTTATTCACTGGACTTGAACTGCTTAAATTTCAATAAAAACTGGAAAAATGGTGGTGTTCTAAAACTTTTGACCGGCAGTGTATATTGGTTAAGCCATTGCACATAGCAATGAAACTGCAGCTTCTTTCCAGTCTGTTTCTGAAAGCAGAACAACACATTGTTTCCATTGTATCCACTTTTTCAATCAAAGTGGGCCATCATCAGTACGGCATTTCTAGAATTTTATTAATGTTGGTTTTCAGAGAGAATGATCTGGAGGAGTGTGGGGTGGAGCTGTTCTTTGCTCAGGACATGGAGATACTGGGAAAGGTGACAACACATGAACTGATAACAGATGGGGAGAACATGCTGGTGACGGCAGAGAACAAGGAAGAATACATCAGGTAACCAGCAACACCCATTAGTCTACATTTAATGATTTGAAATAGCTAGCATAATAATGCCAGATGTTGTCATTCATAGGTGGTACAGACTAAGTCACTAACCTTGTGTGGCTTTGACCCGAGTTCAGGTCCTAAGATAAATTAGTTTGTTGTTCTGAGCTGAGCTCCAGTGGGCATTTAAAAAAAACAAACAAGCCACAAATTAAATATTTAGTCTCAACTGAACAACAGATTCCAGTGTTAGCTTATTGCTTGGGACTTGTTTGTCTGTGACAGTGTTATACTTTTTATTTACACTTTGTTTGAAATGGTACAGCAGTACAATGTTGTGTACAGATATCACAGACTGTCATGTGCTCTCGGATGACCCTGCTGTGAGAGCACATGGTTACGAAGGGGTTAAGTGATAGCAATGCACATACGTGACTGTTTGGTTGCTCTATCAGACTGCTCACAAACTGGAGGTTCACTCGAGGTGTGGAGGAGCAGACCAAGGATTTCCTGGACGGGTTCAACGAGGTGGTCCCTCTCGAGTGGCTCAGATACTTTGATGAAAAGGAGATCGAGGTAAACAGTGTCAAAATAAGATAGTTTCAGCTTTTAATTTTCAGAGGGGTTCTTCAAATATGAAACACACTGAAGAGTTATAAAATTGTTCTTTCTGGTGCAGCCTTCAGAAAGGGCCTGTAACCTACAACAGAAAAAAAAAACCCATACAGGAACTGATTAATTTCCTTGTGATCTCCAGCTGCTTCTTTTTTGGGTTCAGATTACTCTAACGAAATGGAAAGTGTTCCTTAAGATTTAAAAAAGGCCCCGTTATGGTCCTGAGTAAATAGGCGCCTAAAGCTTAGAAAATGCTCTTTAACCGATGCTGAGATCTGAAAGACTGCTAGTTTGTAATGGAAACATTACAGGCTGTGCTGTATGAGTAGTTGTGTTACCTGTTTTCATTTTGTATGTATACAGCATTTGACAACACTGGGTGTAGAAAGAATCCCACATGACTTGTACATAGTCAATGTTACTTGCAGCAGTAGAATTATTTATTATTGTTATTATTTTTTATTTTATTTTATTTGGGTCTTTTGTTGGTGCTGGGAAATACATCCTGGATCTCCTGGCTCTATGCTTTGCAACAGGGCAAGACAGGGTAAGGGTATAGAGTAGGCACACCAGTATGTCCCCTTATAAAACTTTACTTCTAAAGTTGAGCAGTTTTCCCATGCATTTCTGAACGTGTACTTCTATGCTTATACTGTGCGTTTGCCATAGTTCACCATGGTTTGCAATGTTTTTTAATATGCTTTACTTCTTTGGGCTTTACCTTGCTTACCTATGTGTAACAATGCTGTCATTACACTTTGCTTTTACTATGGTAAACTTTTGTGTAAGGGTCACTTATACAATATAAATAAAATTATATTTACAGAGAACCACTTGATTAAACCCCAGTTATTGAGAGTGTCACAATCTAGGGATATAAGACTGTTCCTGTGCCTTTGTCTGATGTCACGCATGTTTTTTTTTACATGTGTATATGGTGGATGTTGGTTAAAGTGATCTACATCATACTGGTAGCTCTGATTTGGTGTTTACAACATGAAATATGGATGCAGGAATACATCTAATTCTCAAGCAAACACAATGAAAGTAGCTTCTAATTATACAAAACCAAAAGGGAACATGCGATGCATTAGATCAAAGAAGAAAACCCAAAGAGATAATTAAACACACGATTATGATTATGATTTAAGTTCCTCATATTTTACACTGAATTCTTAAGAAAATGTAATTAATAAAAAATTAAATACAATATACTGTACTGTCCTCAGTGAACTGTATTTGTTTGTCTTACTGTGGCTGCCCTTGAGACCAGAATCATTGAAATGTAAGTTCCAAATTGCCACCACTCAGTTCCAGAAGAGATTAGTGTAGCCAATTCTTATCCATTCATGGATCAGTGAGTAACCCAGCTAGATTAGCACAGTAAATGTTAGCTGTTAGTCAATGTACTGTTAATCAAATTGAAGTGGTTAGCGAAATACATGTAAGGAATATTTTTGGATTTGTTAATCGCACATGTCTTTCTTTTTAAGAAAAGGAATTTCTTTGTAAGTTTGTAGTTGACCATAGAGAAGTCATTCAGTACAACCTGAAGCAATACACACATACAATAACTTTTAAAGTAAGTTCACTCAGCTAAGGAGAACTTTAGAAAAACAGGTTTATTTATACACAGTTGAGAGCATGTACAGTTCCAACCAAAAACAAATATTGCAGTGCCAAATTGTTTCTTATTAACTGTGACTTACCAAAATAAAGAAAAGAAACATAAATCAATTGACACCCGCTGCAGAGAGATTTGCAGTCATCTTTTCTTCTTCCAGTTTTTCATTTCAGTGTAAAGGAACCAGATTTTAGAATGTACATCAAAAGCGTTTGTTATGATGTCTGGAGAACATTTATTTCATAAAAAGTTATGAATGTGGAGGTATTTCTTTTTCAATAAAGAGCTGTAGACAAGGTTCTGTTTGCTAATTTTAAGTACATTTAAGTATGTACTAATGTTGGATGTGTAGTTTTATTATGAAGCACAAGGATTAGTTATGTAAAAAGTATTTTATATTTTTGTAGTTGATGCTCTGTGGGATGCAGGAGATAGATCTGAGTGACTGGCAGAAAAACACCATCTACCGCCACTACACCAAAAACAGCAAGCAGATTCAGTGGTTCTGGCAGGTGAGCTTTTCCTTTATAATTATAAATGTTTTTATAGTAAGTTCTACTGTGGCATATGGTCCTCAACATGCCACAGAAATAATTTAATTCACTGAAGATTCAAATATTACCAATACATTACATGTGCTATGCGCAGCAGCATGGCAGCATTTTCAATTAACATCACAATATAATATATATGAAACCTTAAAAAACACATACCTTTATAACATGTACTAATGGTTAATTAAAATATATGTAAGGTACAGTTAATTTATAACTTGTGGAACAACTAATATCAAGTCTTTGTGGGGAAGAGTCCCCAGCCATATAATGCCTATATTAAGTAACAAGCTCAAAGTTTGTTGTAGTGTATCTTAATTCCTGATTAGATGTGATTGAACCCAGATTTGTTACCCCTGCTTTGGGAACAAATGTTAAACATGCCAGAGAACCGTATTGTCTTAGTATAGTAATTAGTGGTTAAAAGTGTTTACTACAGAATTGTTGTCAGAGCATAGGCAACATGGGAGGGGTAATATTCCAAAAATAATTTAAAGTAGCACTTGAGGTTACATTATACTGATTTCAGTAAATAAATAATTAACATCTGCTATGTGCACAGATGTTCGAAAAAAGAGCAGAGGCAAGTACGCCATTTTTCTTTTGTCTTGAATTGAATAGCCTTTTTATGTACAACTGCTCATTATTATGATAGCTTTATTTGAAAGTGTGTGATATATCATTTGAAAATGTGACCTATAAATGTTTGTGTGTTTGTCAGAATTAGTTTCACTTCAGCACACATCTGTGAACAAAATGACATGTTAAATATTTTCATGCATCTTTCCTTTTTTGCTAAATGCTGATGTTTAATCCTTCCTTGTTAGGTGGTAAAGGAAATGGATAACGAGAAGAGAATCCGCTTGCTGCAATTTGTAACAGGAACCTGCCGTCTACCTGTTGGCGGCTTTACAGAATTGATAGGTGAGAATAAACAGCTCATACTATGATCATTCTCTACTTGCAATCATTGTAGATTTACTTAGTGCCACAATACACAGAAATTCATCAGATGAGTTAAAATGAGGGTTAAACCATACCTGAAAGAGGTCTTCCCTTAGATTTAGTTTTCAGTATGCCTTCCCTTATATTTAGTTTTCGGTATGCATGGTTTCCTTATGTGGGAGTTCGTAAGATCAAAATGAATTGTGTAGAACTAAAAAGAATAAAGCTAGCATCCCAGTGGCTTTCATCCCCACCACAGCTATAAATTCAACACTATCCATCAGTAACCTGAAAAAAGTGAGCATTATGACCTCTATCCACTCCTATGTGTAAAAAATCAGCATACAGAAAAACAGCGTGCGACCATTTCCCCCCCAGATTCTGATCCTGTTGATAAAATTGTTTATAACTTAGCAAAATAATGTCGTTTTCAAGTTGCGTCCCAATGAAATAATACACTCTAAAGTGTGACATACATATGTACACCCACCTCGACCAATGACGGATAATTAGACAGGGCTTTGTGTAAATGTTTGCACATGTTTTGAGATATTGGACTTTATTTAGTTGATTTAAGCAGCAGCGGATCTGAACGCTTCAATCATTTAAACCACTAAATTAACCTTCCCATGTTTTTTCAGATTTTTACTGACAGATGTAACATATTTTTATAACATTAAATATACCTTTTTTTTTTTTTTCCTGAAATGCTAACATAACTTACATTCTACAACAGGGAGTAATGGACCCCAGAAATTCTGTATTGATAAGGTGGGGAAAGAGACCTGGTTACCTAGAAGTCATACTTGGTGAGTTTTTCTTTTTTTAATTTTGTTTTTACTGCTTAAGTCTTTCACTTGTGGCTGTTGCATTTGTTTGTACTTGTATATGTTTGTATGAGAGTGTGCTTGTGGAATACTTACTGTTTACTGCAAGAGTTATGATCCCTCTGGCAAATGGTCTTGAGTCTATTCCCATGCTGTATCAAAGGAGGCCTGTTCTCCATCAGACGTGTACTTGCACCACAAATTGCTGGCATTCCCTTTTGAAAATCATGTGTGGGTTGTTCTTGGTTTACTAGTCCACACAGCTGTATTGCACGGGTGAACTGTTATACTGAGGCTGATGAAGCAGTTCATTATAAGGGCTGTTCAGCAGATGCCTCCTTTTAATCAAAGCAGTTTAACAGACAAATTCCCAAATAAAAAAAGAAGTAGCCGCAGAAGCAGCTCAGCAAGTAATACCAAACACTTTAACTTAACTAAGATTTTACATGAAGTTTACAAATGCTCCAGCTTGCATTACTTTTGAAGATGCTGAATATAATGTTTTGCAGAACATGCACATCTCCTTGGAGTTTGATCCAAGTTGATATTTTGCAGATCTTTGTAGAGATGTGTATTATTAATATTGTATGTGTTTTTATCTTTTAGTTTTAATCGACTGGATCTGCCTCCCTACAAAAGCTTTGAACAGCTGAAGGAGAAACTGCTTTTTGCAATCGAGGAAACAGAAGGGTTTGGCCAGGAGTGAAGCACGTCTGATAGTGTTTAGAAACACAGAAAGATATGCAGAGTGGAATATTGGTGGTGGTGGTGGGTGGGTGTCTTAATTTCTTTTAGAAGTTAAAGCAAAGAACCATGTGGTGTGGCATTGGAGTAATACAATATACCCAAGCATACAAACATATATCTTCTATGGGCTTCTCTAATCACGTTCCTGATGGCAATATTGTTGAACGAGAGCCATTCCCAAAACTTGGTGTCTTTAACAAGCAGCGGCTGGTACAGATTCACTTCAGATTTTATATATATATATATATATATCAACTTTCTTCCACCCGTAAATCTTAACTCTGTCTTAAGTTCTGAATAAAACCAAAGAAACATTGTTGAAACGTTTGTTAGCTGGACTAAAAAGTTCCTTTTAGTTGTATTCATAAGAACATAAGAAAATGTACACACACGTTGGGTCTCAAAGTATCCAAGTGATTCTGCCTCAACAACATGACTAGATAACCCATTCCATACCCTCACTTACTCTCTGTGTGAAGAAGAGACCTAAACATTCAATCCTCACCACCCCATGTTTTTCATTTATCAGCCTTTGTATCAGAAGTCAAATCCTTCTAATGTCAGTGTAGTAAGGCACCATACTGATGTAGTCCTATTTTTTTCAAATTTTAAAGTAATGTACAATTATTTATACAAATATTATTATATTTAATACATTGCTTAATAGGCCTCCACCCCGCTATACCAGGTGATGTGTTGCGGCTACAAAACTCTTAGCTCCATATAGTCATGAACCAGTGTATCCGATAGTCACCTAATCACGGAACAATTCCCACATTTGACTCGGTGGCTTGTAAGTTGTTTTAGAGTTGTAATTGTATGTTTATTCCTGTCAGATAATTCGGAGTCAAAAGCTTTGAGAATCTGGCCCATTGTTATGTCTCCTGAGCGTCCTCATTTCTAAGAAGATTCATGTGTTGTTGAAATATGTCTTGCCGCTGCACAGCAAGAGAGAATAAATAAGCTGTTTAAGCTTTTGCCGGCGCTACTCGCTGGTGTTTTCATTTTTTATTTGGATCAGTTCTATTCAGTGAGTACTGAATGTCTGGATCACAGCAGTGTCTAGTCATTGTTTTGTTTGTCTATGATGTGTGTCCCTCTTGGGTAGTGAAACTGATTGCCTTTTAACATAGTTACCTACTCAGGTAATCGGGATAGGCACCGGATTTAGTACATTATTTACATTGTTTAACTTTAAAGACATTGAAATATTTCTGCACAGTGGTGTTTAGTAGAATTATAGAAACTGAATGTCTTTGTGTTCATTGTGACCTCATCAGAGAGTCTACCAAAAACTAGCTGTGCCATATATTCATCTGGTACCATTCTTTTAATAAATAAATACTCTTTTTATGGCAAATGACATAATTGAGCTGCTAACAAGTATGTTATACCCATCCACCTCCTTTTAGTATTTTTAACATGTTTCGTCAGACCTAGTAAGCAGTTAAATATGAGTTTGCTGCCTACAGATATTAAAATAGCTGGAATGACCTTTCAAGGATTTGTAATGCACCGCCTGTCCCAGTTGCACTTTTTTTAGGGTACTAATTGTATTTAATTAAACATCATGTGACACAGAACACAACTTATAGCTGCTGCCGTTTGGAGACAATATGTTAGTAAATTACTGAACGCCACCCCGCCCTGTAGTTTACAGAATTGCTCGCTGGAAGTGAGCTCCCCAGTGATGTCACTGCAGAGCCACCCTTCCTGATTAGACTGCTGATTGAGGAGGGGGCCCAAAAACAGCAAACTCGTTATGCAAACCCCCTTTGTTTGTTGTTCAAACCAATTTACCATTTCAAGAAACTTCTTTTATAGCTGCATGTTTGCAAGGTGGTAGAATGCTATTAAGAACCAGCTTACCGCCTGCTCATTTCCTGGGCAGTACCCAATAAAAATATCTTCCAGACTTTGTAACTTTATTAGGTCCTAGTACAGCCTATATACTGTGAAGCTGGGAGGAGCCTAAAAGCCAAAGCTTCAACAGGAGACGGCGTCTCTACGCATGCTGCCTTTGTGGACACTTTGCTGACAGTAACTCTTAATGACAGTAGATGATGAACCACCCTACAAAGACAACTTTTGATAGCCATTTGCTGGTATTTTGTCTGTTGTGCCGTTTCGAAGGTAAAAAGGCTATTTTAATATAGTCAATTAGTTTAATGTAGACTGCCAGGTTAAAAGAGAGATTCTTCCTTAATTTTAAATGTGACTTGTTATATTTACATGATGGACTTGCATAACCACTAAGAAACATTCAATGCAGAGCCAGTTCAACATCCTTCAGTCTCAATTCCTGCCCGTCACAGAATTATTTAAATGTTATTGCAGAGATATCACAGCACTCAATTCAACATGCTCTGTAACCCTAAAGCAGTGTACTGTCGGACTGCTTACCAGCCTGTTTTCATAAACCGTTGGTTGATCAGTTTAAACTTTCTTCTGTTTTGTTTTTTGTAAAGCAGCAAAAGAAAGGGATTCAAGTGTGATGTTACTTGGCTAATGTTTAGTGGCTGCTGCCTTGGATACTGAAATTTGGCAAAACAAGCATATTTAAGTACTGCTTTTCAGTAGACATCGGTCACATTTGAAAATCCCTGCTTTGTGGAACTACTTTCCCAAAGAGTTGAGTTTAAGCAAAATGAAGTGCCCATGCTGTAACTATTATATATGTCCTATTTCTTCCTGTTAAGAATGTAATAAAATTATTCTGAATTGATGGTAGAAAACTGCAGCCTTGTGTTAGTAGTCGACTGTGGTTAATTGAGTATAATATCTAATAGAAAGTGGTTGTTGGCAGGATAAACAGTTTAACATATTTAAATATGGACCTGTCAGATTAAGACAGAGAGGAAAGTTCCTTATTGTTTTCAGCCTTTTTTCATAGGGTGTGTGTATCTTAGCTTTCAGAGTTTAAGTCCACCCTACTTATTTAACTTTTTTTTTTTTTTTTTTTTTTTTTTTTACTTTTTTTGTTTAATGAGCAAAACAAATGATTTCTCTTGAATGCAGAGGTCAAGTGCAAATGCAACAACATCAAGAACTATACAAAATGTAATAAAGTTGAAATAAGAGAATTGATACCAGGAATTATGACTTGGCCACAGGTTCAGTCCCAGTCTATTTGTTTATTTAGCAGATGCCTTTATCCAAGGCAACTTACAGAGCCTAATGTGGGTGAACTATGCATCAGCTGCAGAATCACTTTCAAAAACGTCTCACCAGGAAGATGGAGCACAAGGAAGTTAAGTGACTTGCTCAGGGTCACACAGACAGTCAGAGAGTGAGCTGGGATTTGAACCGGGGACCTCCTGGTTACAAGCCCTTTACTTTAACCACCAGGGGCCTTTAATTGGGCCTTTAATCTGAAGAACTGAATACCCCTCTTTAATTTTGGCAAAGTGATTAAATATTGCACAGATTGCCAGTATTCAGGTAAATCTAACCCAGACTTTGCTGCAAGAAACTGGTTTCAGTTACTGAAAATGAGCATCAGCTTTGGAAATTATGTGAAAAATAAAAAGGTTTAATATAAAACTCTGCCTTACCTTTGGTTAAATTTGTGTTTCTTTGGTTAGGATACCATACGGTGCTTGGTTAACACATTAACAATGCAGATACACTCAGTGTACAGATTATGTATGTAATGTTGCCCCTAATTGTAAAAGAACCAAATATATAAGATATACTTTGGGTGTTAAATATAATTGCAAATATATGTATGTTGTACTGGTAGCAAGGAATACACTGAGGTTTCTTAGGCAGTGAAAGTATAACAATGACGTGGGAACAATGAGACATACAGTTTAGTACATATAACTCCTACATAAAAGAAGTGTGAATATATCAGATAGAAATAATAATTTGCTTCTTTTAAATGCTAAAATATATTTCCTTTTTAAATGTACAGTTGAAAAGCTTTTGTGACATGAAGCCTTTTCTATGTGAACTGCAGTGTTATGATTAAAAAAAAAAAAAAAACATTTAGAAATTTGCTGTTATGGCTGTTAAGTAAATTTGAAATGAAAACGGGATGTGTATAATAATAGATTTATCAACAGCTCTTATATGCCACCAACCTGTGTCTGTATAGTAAAATGACTCGTGCAATAAAAGTTATTACAATGTGTCACTGTGTGCGTGTGGTCTCATTATGTATTGGACCAAACCTTGTTTTCTGCTTTTTAAAATGCATGTACAGTATAGGTTTTCATATTCAAACTGCAGATACAGGTGTCAATTCTGGAACAGTATGCTGTCACGTTTGTTTTTTATCTTCTTGGGCAAATTTCAGTGTTGTAGCCTTATTTACGTGTTCAACCGAGAGATTTTGGAGCCCGGCTCCTAATATACCTCTCTGACAGCTAACTATCCTTTATCTACCACCCTATTCGTTGCACCATATCCAAGTCCACATACCCACTTTTCCTGCATATTGCAATAATTGCACAATGGATGTACCATAGAAACCTGCGGTGTTCCAGCCCACTCCTCTATTCTTCTGCAGGGTTTTCATATCTAAAAACTACTTCCTTCTAAAAACATCACAGAATCCAGACCAGGTGTAGTCTCTATGGTGGAAGGCAGCCTCAGGTTGCCACTTTTTTTGGTTTTGGGTCATCTGCGAACAACGGGTCTTCAGACCTGTATCTCTTGAAAGCTGTTTTTTTTGTTTTTTTGTTTGTTTGTTTTTTTTTTTTAAATCCATTTATATTGTTTCCAGATTTGTATCGAATACTATTTGGAGCCAGTTAAATTTAATGTCCATGTGCTTTTTAGTTTCTGGATGATAAAGAACAAACGCTTTGAGATTCTGCCTTCATATTCAGTGTACAGCTGTAGTCTGTCATTTACTGGGTCACGTTTTAAAAACTAACTCGGTGAGACATAAGCGGATTCATTTTCAATAGGGCTTGTTTGGAATTACTCCCAGGAATTTACATGCATTTATACCACCCTCTAAAAATGCCAGGATGGTTCCAAGCACACATGCCAAGTAGAGTCATTTACAGTACAAACATGACAGACTTCCAAGAGAACCATATGCAGGTTGAAAGGTTTTAGATGGCAAAATCACATATCTAAAATTAAAACCATAATGTTAACTTCATATGAGTGCAGGGGAAATGTTAACTATGGAAGCTATGTTTTAAGTTGGGCCCTCAACAGAAGAGAAAGCTTAACCCACATTTTTAATGATCCCAGCTTCCCTTATTGTAAATAATAAAATAAGGAATGTTTAATGTAAAAAGTATACCTACATACCAGTAATACCAGTGAGGTATTACTGTTATTTTTTACCTGTGTGACCATGTGACTGGAAAAAGGCAATTTAGGGAATAATTATATACAGTAATGTGCCACCTTCAATCCTGTTGAAACAGCCCGCATATATAACAATTCTATACTGCATTAAAGATTAATTTGGATTGAAGGTGTCACTCCTGTATGTTAAATATTGTATGAAACCTCACTGTACCTATATCAATGGTACAGACAACAAGCTTCTTCACATAACTTACTTCTGGCTTACAAACCATTCAACTGCACATATTCCCATTCATTTATAAAAGATTACAATTGTAAAACATAGCCAAGTGTAATAAAGCATGGAAATGTGGTAAATCACATGTACGCACTGGGATTCCTTGTTCACAAACAACTAAAACAGTTATAGCTCCTTTATAACTCCTCAATCACCTTCTGTAAAACAGAATTGGGACTCAACTTTGTGTTGTTTGAACCTACTGTAGCTTTTCAGCATATAGACCTATGAATGGAATCTATCATTAATTCACATTCACTCTGCTAATTACAGCATGGGAACAGATTTCAGCTAAGGAGTGAACTGAATCAGGATCTCAGTGTTTCACTTCTTGCGATATTGTGACTGAGCCAGTTTCCTGCCAGCACATTGTAAAGCCCTGACAGACACACAGGAACACACACACAGCAGTATTTTCTTTCTGTAAAACCTGAAAACCGTGAAACTGGCTGTAATAAATTGTAACCACTTTTATGTTTTTTTTTTTTTAACTAGACTATTTGACTTCTTAAAAAAAAAAAAAAAAAAAAAAAACCAGCCTTTTAATGTTCAAGACAAGTTTACTTCCAATGTGTTTATATACCGGTAATTGTCTATTTCCATGCTTGTGAAAATACACAGAGAAAGCTAACACAAACAGTGCAGTCCCAAGACAGCTAACTGTGTATGTTCTGAAAAAACACTTTTATTACAGGATTTTTAACATCTGGAGTGGGTGGAATGAATCACTAGGGCTTTCTTAGCATCTGAAGCCCTGTCTTTTTATCACTAATACAGTCAAGCCCACTTAATATCACTCCTGTTAATGTAACCCTCTGCTTACTGTCACCACATTGAAATACCCCAGACAGGATATAAGGAGAGACAATGGGAACAAGCTCATGATAACATCACGTTGGTTATTGTCACACTCTGGTTAACATCACTGACTAACAATCATACAATTGGTTTCCACTTCACTTAATATTCCTTTGAGAAATAAAAGCCTTGTAGAAGAAATTTGCCCAGTAAATGTGAAATTTGTCATGCTTTTTCGATTGCTTTTACTATGCATTTACAGTTTACCATGCTTACCTATGTTTTCACTATGCCGTATTACAATTGCATATGCTTTTACTGTGGGAAAGTTTTTAAAAGGGAAGATTATCCTGTATATTGAAGATAAATTGTATTAATGAACACAATTGTGCTATATTTCAGTTCCACGGCAAAACAGGCATGTTTGTTGAATTTTTGGTTTTTATTGTTTTGGACTGTATTTCAAACACACACAAAAACACCAAAATATACATTCTGGTGACTTGATAGTTGATCTTACTATACTCTGCTACTATATAAAAATAGGTGGAAAAGACCTGGCCACTGAACAGTAAAATTGGATAAAAGGAGGAAACGTTTAAATAAAATCTAACCAATTGTCCATCCTCGTCACACTTAGGGACCCCAGTGCAGGAAAATGACCCATTAATAATAAACACCTACTCCTAAAACCGTTTTGAATGAAAGATCGTTGCCCAAGAGAAATTTGATAGGATTGGATAGGGTTGACTGAGCAGCGCCTTAATCAAAAATTGTACTGTGAAGTTACTGCGTACAGCGCCATCTGGTGAATACCAGAATATTAAATGCATTTGTATTCATGTACTGTATTTCAATTTGTGGTAAATTAAAAATGATTCCATAATATTATTAATATTTCATTATTTTATTAATTACATACAAATCTTAATTGTCAGATCAATATAAAGATATGCAGCAAATAGATTAATGTACTAGAAATTAATGCAATTCCTCCCTATTTTACACCACTATAAAAGTGTGTAATTTGATAGTTTTCTGATTAATTCTGTTAATAATGATTTAATGTTGGAGCAATTAAATTAAATAATAATTAGACTATTCACATCAAGGGCGTTAGGGAAAGTAAGAGAGCATACAAAGTTTACAACACTGCTGCGTGGATGATCTAGTCTGAGAACTAGCGTTAGCATTCCAATACACAATTCATCGCTATTACTTGCACAAGCCATGGACACGTTAGTTCTGCACACAGAGAGTGGGTGATACAGCACAATTAAGCATTTCAGCGTCTTTGCACAGCTCAGATAACATAACACGTAGCAAGACGTTGTGAGTGCATTTTAAACAAATACAAAAATATGAGCACTTTCAATCTGCAAAACTCTGGCATCATCTAGTAACAGCGTCTGTTTGCCATTCATTCATAAAACGCCATCACAGATTGACTTTCCACAGTCAGCAATGTGCATGCACTTATCGGATGTGCTGTCTAACCGTTTTGCGTGTGGTGCAGTTATAAATCATTACTGCAAGCGATGGTTTTGTATAATATACTGTATATCGAACCCAGTTTTTGGAAAGTACTGATACTGTATGCATGGATCCAACAAGGAAAAACAGCACACTTACCGTAGTGAGATAATTAGGTAATTTCTACTACAAGTTCCCATGGATTTAAAGTGTCTACTAGTTTTTACAAACAACAATGGCATTGTTACTCGGACTCGGACTCTCGCTGCACACTGTATTTGAAATGCATGCTGTAAAATATAGTTCAGTTTATTGACTTGCCTTATTGACAATTGTGAACATTCTTCTTGGCAATGCTGTTTGGAAAAGCAGCCTAGATGTACAGAACATTGAATTTTAATCTTGGATAAATGGTTTTATAAGTATCCCATTGTATTGTATGGTCTTCACAGGTCCAAGGTAGTATTAGTAGAAAATTAATCTTAAATATAGAACATTCAGTATCACATCCATTACATTTTTATTTATTTATTTATTTATTTGTAGCTGAGGTATAGTCACACAGCCATCATACATTAGACAACTCATTCTGACAGCTGCCTGTCAAAAAGCCTAGCTATCCCTGAAAGATTAAAACATAACATATAGGGTCTGAGGGTTTGCAAATGTGCAAAATATATCAAAATATCATGTTTCACAGGGGTATGTATGGTTTGTGGATCATTCATATACTGATTTAGTTAGATAGTCTCATGTTTATCATAATTCTAAAACAGGTTGAACAGAAAATACTTCTGGGGTTACATACAGCTTTGAGGGATGGGGTCAGCAGATGAGATTGTCACTCTGTGTTATGAGCACTACTCTACTAAACTGCCCAAGAAAGGGATGCCCGAGCTGGGCCGAGAGTGGACCTTGCTGGCAGCTGAGGTAAAGATCAAAGCAGCACCGGAAGACTGCCTCCAGTGGTGAAAGATGAAAAGGCAAGATGAAGATTATTTCTTAGCTGTTTTTGCAAACATTCTCTCTCTTGTTGCATTGGTGTAGATTGTCAACCTGCCATTATTACAGTGCAGCTTGGTTTGGGTATGAAATACAGTACCCAGTTTATTAATTTGTTGTTTCAAATTATTTTCCGTTTGTCATCCAATTCTAGTAGAGCTCTTTGAAACATGTCTTATTTCTAAGATCCCAGTAGATGTTAGAAATAACATAGGTTCTATGTAGTATTCCTTGCTGATATGAAACAACTGTAATTACAGAAAGTGTCATTAAATCAAACAAGTCATGCCTTTTTACAGAACAGGGGAAAATAGGTTACTATGATTTTATTATTAGTGCATTTGCCTAAATCTTTTACTATTGTTGTTCTGCATCAAAAGAGGTTGTTGCATTGGGAACAGGCACAAAATGTACTGGCCAGTCAAAAATGAGTAAAAACGGTAAGTACTGGGGTTGATCTGAGACTTGAAATAGTGCAGTAATGTCTATATATAACCAAAGAAACCAGGCTGGCAACAGACACACGAACAGGTATCTTTCTCATTGTCTGTACATGGATAGGGAATGCCACTTTTTAAAAGGGTACTGTTTCATATTTTAGAATTACTAAATTAGTCAAGTCTGCCTTATTCTTCAGTAAGGTCCAGTTTGTGTCATGCAGTAGATGACAGAAACAGGGTTCCACACTGTAATTCTGTACGCTGTATATTGCTCTTATTTCACACAGGCGATGTGCTCAATGACAGCCATGCTGAGGTAGATCGGATATATAGAAGCATGTGTGTGGTTTGCATTCAGACGTTATTACATTAGAGCTTTGGTTTTCAACCTTTTTTTCAAACTGTACTCCTGTCGGGAGGTTTCAGCTAAAGTATTATTTACAGTGGGGATAGTTCAGTGCATCAGTGCATCAAAGAGCACCCTGACTGCTCATGTTGAGGTGCTGGATGTGCACAGGACAGGGGATAAGTGTGTCCCAGGGAGTAGTCAGGACCCACACCAGGCCGGTGCTCAGTACCGCAGTGTGGGGCAGCTGTGGGTGAGGCCGGGTCGAGGGGACCGCACACTCCTCCTGTCCTGCAGTGATAAGATGGCCTGGTGGAATGTGCTAGCTGCCAGGGCACACTGCTCGTGCACTACCTGCAGGGGTCACTCTATTTCTCAGCAGTGATCACAGGGTGGTGTCCTTAAGTGACAAAGCCATGAGGAGGGCACTGATCAGCAGGTGTTGCATCATACTGAGCTGGCTTCCAAAGTAAAAAAAAAAAAAATGCAAAAACAGCATTCTCAGATGCCTCTTATTGTTTTTCTGCTGTTATATTGTGTTTCCACAGACCTTACTGTGGGGCTGTTTAAAGGCTGCACAGTCTGTTCAATTGATCGTAGCAGTGAGGGATCTAAAGATCACTGCTGATAGAAACAGGACCCTGCCTGGGAATGTGCATAGTTTTTAAACTCACATGCACTGTTAAAGATGTTGGTTTTGATAGTACAGGGACCTAGCAGACGTTTGGGATAATTTGCTTTCACCCATTTACAACAGACATGGTATTTTAGATGCATGATTTCCTTTCAGAGCTACAGGCAAATTAACAACAGGGTTCAGCTATATATATATATATATATATATATATATATATATATATATATATATATATATATATATATATATATATATATATATATATTATCATTAACTGTTTAATCCTATACAGGGTCGCGGTACTATGGTAACTAAATAATTGTTCTGTGCTAAATCTGTTTATGTCAACATGTTTTTTAAAAAAAACGGATAATGTTTAGTAAAAAATATGTATGTAGTTAGCATGATGTATCCTATACTATTATTGACAAGCATTTAAAACAAAATAAAAAGATTATACTAAATAAATAAAAATAATTTCACAAGTCCTTGTTGAAAGATTTGTTTACTCTTATAGCCATCAGCTGGTGTGCTGTCCCTGACTAACCACTAGATGTCACTGCAAACAGCTCTAAGCAGGCAGTGATGAAGAAAGCCCTGGGTACTCCACAGGCCAGGTAAGCAGTCTGCACTACTGGAATTGCCTTATCAGTTCTTTGTGCCAGTGCCCTGCTGAATGCTTGATGAGGTCTCAGCCAGCACCCTGTTGAATACTTGATGAGGTCTCAGCCAGCGCTCTGCTGAATGCTTGATGAGGTCTCAGCTAGCACTCTGCTGAATGCTTGATGAGGTCTCAACCAGTGCTCTGCTGAATTCTTGGTCTTTGCTTGCAGGTGACGGATTTGTAAGGCTGAACCTTTTCTCCTATTCCGAGAGCTTGTAGCATCCACCCCAGAGGAGCTGCTCCCAGATTCCCTCAGGTAGGCACAGTCACAACACAAACACATCACGAGATACCCTCAATTAACCAAACTGCGAGTTTCTCTCAACAGGGCCCTGTTACCTTGTTCTGTTGTGGAAAAAGCTTTTTTTCTTTTGCTCAGAATGGCAAATTCTTGTCTTACTGTATCATTTTGTGAGCCTAGTTCAAAAGATCTAGAAGATTCCTTATCATTTGAAAAAGGATACCAACATACCGATGAAAAGCACTTCTCTTTTCCACAGGGGGGGGGAGTAGGGCTGGCCTGGCATGGCAACAGAGAACCGGAAAACCAGATCACCGGGTGTTGTTGCTGGCCTCTTCTGGCTGTTTTTTTCTTCTTCTTCTTCTTAATATAAAAATACCTGCTGTACCTTCAAGATGTAACTGAATCCAATTATATTGAAGCTATGTTTTTAGGAGTCAACACATTCTGAAGTGGGCTGTACTTAACACTGTTTCTCATGATGATAACTATTATTGCTTATACCGAGTTTTATTCTCAATATCAGTAAGGTTCAAAAATCCTACTGACGCGACTTTTGGAATTCACGTCAACTGTACCTTTAAAACAGTGACATCACAAACAGCTACGTATATCAGCCCCTTACCAGAATTCTCTTCGTTGAAAATAACAATGAACTAAATAGAGGTTAATTATAGAAAAAATCCTAGTTAGATATGCTAACTTGTATATTAACCATACACAGTGTATTTGGAAGCTGAGTTTGTGAATGTGATGGGTAAGTTTGTGAACTTTTCCTTGCAGTGTTACTGGCAGGTGACCCATTACAGAAGCTTACATGGTTTCTAATGTACTGTCTCATGCATATCATAAGCTAGCACCAGCTGGGTGTCTTGAGGGGAAGACTACGGAGGTGGGGTGGGTGGGGGGTTATAAGAAACTAAGTGACGATTGAGTTGTGGTGGACCAAGCTCATAATGAGGTGTGTAAGTCCAGGGATGTGTTTGCACTCTTGTAGTCCGGTATAGGGGAGGTTCATGGGTCATTTTTTTTCCTACCCCGCTGAATAAGAAATCAGATAACAAAAGTGTTGTTATGTTTTATTTGACAATGCTGTTTATCCTGTAATACAAAACAGGCTGTATGCATTGAAAACCTGTATTAGGTTAGGATTCCTTAGATCTGATTGACAGTTTTTCCCAGATTTAGTAATGCAGTTGTGACATCCATGTGTTAAAAATAATAAATAAGTTTGAGACAACCATTGTCGAATGAGGAAATAGTTCATGAAGTTCTACTTGCATCTTAATCTTTTTATCATAGATTACCCTTTTTTTCCCCCTCAGAAACCCACACTTAAAATTGTAGTCGGCTACTATAGTATCCAATCTAAATACTATTGTTGTGAGAGCCAGTGCTGGATCGTTCTCTCTGTGAGGTGAGAGCCAGCGCTGGATCGTTCTCTCTGTGAGGTGAGAGCCAGCGCTGGATCGTTCTCTCTGTGAGGTGAGAGCCAGTGCTGGATCGTTCTCTCCGTGAGGTGAGAGCCAGCGCTGGATCGTTCTTTCTGTGAGGTGAGAGCCAGTGCTGCATCGTTCTGCCTTCCATCTGCGATCTGATTGGCTGAAAGATCCTGAGTAGTCTATAACTGTACTATACAACAATAGTTAGGAGAACTGGATTATTCCGTTATCCTTATTGATGGAATAGCTGCAGTACTCGTTCATAGTGTAGCTTCTATATGTACATACATATAAATAACTGGCTTTACAGTAACGAACCAGTAAATGTGTGTTCCAATTTCCAGATCTCAGGACAGTGCGTTAGTATCAACCTGGTGCAACAGTGTACCTGAGCTGAGTTTAGTTTTGTGAATAATCAGGACTGTATTCAGAAATTAACATTTCTCCATGCCTAGCTGTTTGCACAGTGTCTCAGATGCAAACCCAAACCCAAAAGAGACACAGAACGTGGTGAACTCACTCTGTCCAGTTCAGAACCTCCTGTTCCTTACTTACCATTTCACTGCTGATGCAATATAATATCAATATTTTAACAGTCATCTGTCTCTTTGCTTTAATTTCACATTATTCCTGTTGATCAAATTCCTCTGTTATTGCAAGCTGTCCAGTTTGCTGATGCAGTGTTCCATTATGCCCTGACTCAGTTCAGCTCAGTAATCCCTCCCCCTCTAGCTCGGTTGTACTGGTGATGCATGCTTCGGGCAACTGATTAACAATTAGTTTTTGGATGAAAAAAACAGCAATAGTATTGCTGTTAACTTTTTGGACATCCAAAAGTTTGCAGATGGTTCAGCTATAAATGGCAAAAAAAAAAAGAAAAAAGCTTTAGTTTTTTTCATTATCTTAACTGAACGTGTACTTTGTGACTTTATATTTACCTAACAGGCAGGTAGCACTGGAGTTACTACATTTTTATTACAGCAACTATGCCTTAAAAGTAAACATTCACACTTGAATTATGTCATGCTTTCCACAAAACCTTTATAACTGGTCTCAGTAACAGCAGTGATGTAAAATGTATCATTTGTGAAGCATCTTGATACTCAAAGGGTCTTATCAAAATGAGCATTGACAGTGTTTCATAACCTGCTTCTAAAAGGAGAAGTTGAGTGATATTGATGCAAACAGGTTACAAATTTAATGTGATTCAGTGTACAGAAAGCTAAACTATATAAACACAAATTCAAATAGACAAACACTTTGGCTAATGCCTTCGCATGGATTAATTTATGGTTGTGTGCTCAAAGCAAGGAGGAATTTGATGGCAGTGTAAAAAACTAATGACTTCGCTCCTGGGTTTGAACCACTAGCTTTGAAATCTGGATTGAAAGTCTATGAATGCTTATGAATGCATCCAACAAATGTATGATACAGGTGCGTAAGTCTCAAAAAATCGATGGAAAGCAGGTAGAAATCACACACTGACAGTGGAGACTGGATGTTTTGTTTCTCAGTGGTCTCCTTCTGAAAACACTAACAGTTACAGAAGGCATGACTTGCCACTTCTATACACTTATGTAAACAGTATCTGTAACTATACCGTCAAGCCCAACTGCATAAATAAAAGCACCACACATTGCAGATATTATACATTTTACAGTATTTCACAGTACTTCTGATGAAACTGCTTACATAATGGCAACGTAATAGCACTGACTCAACAGAACACTTTTTTTCTGGTCTCACTTCCAGCAAGTAGCATCAGCTCTTAGACTGGACACATGGACACAATACAGTAGTGTAAACATATAGAATAATCCTGCTGGAAAGCATGTAAACATTAATTTAAACATTATTGTATTAGTCTTGCCCAGGAAGAAGGCTCTGAAGATGTATTGGGACTTCAAGAGAGCTGCAGTGGATTACCAGCAAACCTGCAGTTTGCATGAAGAAGAACGGGTGACACCTAGTGACAATGCAGACTGGCTTGTATCTCTTAAGTAAGCTCTTCCAATAGTGGACGCTGGATCAGGAAAACAAGCCACCGTGGGCTAGGCGTTGAAGCTGTGGGGTAATTCGTTAGCGCCATGGGCCTTTCACCTCTGGGGGCCACAGTTCCAGCTCAGGTTACAAGTTGAATGAGTCTGGCGGCCTTGTCTACTACATCACTAACCACAATGGTACATAATTGGCTGTGTAGAGGTTCAGGTCAGGACTGACGTTCTCAGAGCCGTGAGGGGAAAATCTCATTTCCCCTTCCTCCAGGCAATGTGTGACTGTTGCCTGTGCCATTGACACATGGAAATTGGAAAACAAAAAGGTGTAATCAGTTATATTAATTGAAGCATTGCATCACTATAGTGGATATTGTAAACAATTTGAAAATGATGCAGTTCATCCTAACTCCCCTCATATGTTGTTCACTGTAGAGTTTCAATAGAAAGGGGACTGGTACCTCACTCTTGTACAATACAATGATTCCAGATAGTAGGGAGCACCGGTAATACAATACTCCAGTAATTATATACTCTATATTGGAATGAAAACTGCTAAAAGAAGATATTGTGGCGCGGGATGTTACTGAAGCTGGATTGCTGACAGGAGAGAATCATCGTTGCACAGAACTCGCTTACCATCAGACAAAGGGTACCCTGTTAGCACCATGTCTCCAGACCTGTTTGTGATACTGGAAATGTGACCTTCAGAAATAAAGAGGTAAAAAGACAGTTATCATAAGAAAATACCATTTAAACTTGTACATGCCTGTATTGAAAAAAAATGAATGACAAGAAACTAGAGGTACTGTTGGAACAGGTAGAGAATCTGGAACCAAGAACACATTGGGGGAAAAAAATACATTAATCAGAAGTATTGATCTTTTATGTGCATAAAACAAAGTTAAATGCTGTATACAGTACAAATACTGTTCCTATCTTTGAATCCATAGCCTCTTAGAACTGAAAACCAAAAAATCATCCCAGATTGAATACAGTCGCAGTGCTCTATGCTGTTGGGATTAATTGCACATTAAATGCATTGTTGTCATATTTTCTGTTTCCGGGTAGGAATTTGCATATTCCCACCAGGAATATAATCATTTTGGTGTCAACACTATGCAAATGTAAGTCCCTGCTTACAAAGTTAATCAAAACTGGATAAGCAGTCCTCAAGATATGACCTGTGTTAACTTTGTCATTAAGGTGGAATGCCCTCATATTATACAGTAAGTTTCTTCATAGTGATATGTGGCTAGCAAGATGCTTACACAATTTCCATGTTGATGTGTAATTTATTTATCTTTAAAATTTTGTGCCTTCTTATTTCTCCCCAATTTCTAATGTCCAATTATCTTCAGTCATCACATCAGCTCAGGAAAATTGAAGGTGTGCTCCCATCCCATAGCCAAGCCAATTGTCTCTTTACACCTAGGAACCCATAGCAAATGTCTGCCTCTGTAGGTCAAATACCAGACTTGCAGGTGTCCACTTGAGCTCTCCTAGCGCCAGACCAGCAGTGTAATGTCATGAGCAGATTCCGTCCCTGCAGATTTTGCTTCCCAAACCAACAGGAGCACCAGATCCTGTGTGACTATTCCTGTGGCATCCCCAGCAAAGACTGTCAACTTCACACTCCCAGGACGTTAACCTGCACTTCGTTAATTATATTACACACTGCATAGCATGGAGCTATGCCTTAACCAGGTGAGACACTTGAAACTTCCCAGTGTGATGAAATTAAGCACACCAATTTCAAGATTAATCACACATTATTGGAATTTATCGTCAGCAGCCGACTCCTGTAGGCGAGTCGTACTGGCCATTTGCAAGCATTTGTCCTTATAACTCTGTTTCTTAGTTTAAGGAACATGCTATATTAAGTTAATGATCAATCAAGACTTAAAACTATTAAAAGTGGTTACAGAAAGTGAAAATGAAACATTTTGGCCAAAAGTTATGCCTTATTATTTTAGCACAGTTAGAATAGAGCCCATTGTGACATAATAATGAATGACTTACAATACCAGAAGACTTCTTGAAGTTTCACGAACTAATCAAACAGGACAACAACATTAACCCATTAGTGTTGACTGAAAATCTAATTTCTACTTTTTGTTTTTTATCAGCAACATGAATAACAGCTCAGTTGATTACCCTGTTATTATGCAGCTAGTTAAGAGCAAAAAGGCATTTTAAGTTACTATTGCTTTGCTTAAAATGCATTGCAATGTATGTTGTAAATTATATTTGAAAAAATTTGCACTTTAAATCAGTGACACTAAAACAGCCTTGACTGTGAAATATACTTTTTTTATTACAATATTTGGACAGAGGGCTGTACAAAAACTACATTTTCCAATGCAGACCTTCATGCAATGCAACAGCACTATTAACACATGTTATATGTATCGGAGTGCAGCAACAATATGAAACAAGATTGGTTTGGTAACGAATTGTGTAAGGTGTACAAATATAATATCCAAACAATATGCTATTTTTTGTTTTAGCTATCCCTAAAAGAACTAATATTTAAATAAACAATCAAATATCACATGGAGGTAAATAAAATTTAAAAATTGTAATCCTGCTTTACAGCACTCTATTAGCACATTTGCAGCACTATTTCAAATCTGATGAAGATTTTTACTCTTCAGAAGAGATCAAAAATGGTGATAATGAACTGAACGTGCCTGCAACTCTAAAATACAATTCAATCATTAAGATAGGAGCTCCTAAATTTAAATTCACTAAAATTAACATATAATATATTGTAGTCTACTTCATAAGAATAGCAAAGGTACCCTAATAGATTTGGCATAGCTAGTATGTTCTACAGCATGCAAACAACTTTTAATATGGTATAGCTCATTGCCACCCAAACTTTTTAAGTAGCAATGTATTGTTCAAGTATATTTAGTTAATTTAATAAGGGGGTTAACATATCACCCCCGGGAGAAAAGGGCAGCAGAATTAAGAGAGTTAAGGGACATCTGTTTATATTAATTAAAATTGGCTGCAAAAGCTTTAAACATGAGTTGACTTTAAACATTAACTCTACACCCTTCATGACTCACATTTTAAAACCAAATAAGCAATTCAGTAAAACAAGGTTTATTTATTTATTTTTTATTGGTTAGGTCATCCAGCTACCTTACCATTTGAAATATTTAAACTTACTTAAAATATATTTTCAAATGAAATAACTCAAAAAAAAAAAACCAGCAAGCAATTCAGACAAAATACAGCTACCAGAAAAATTCACAGCCAGAACAGGAAAAAAAAAAAAATTAAATATAAATTTTACAATCTAATGTATACAGCTTAAATACAATAAGGGATAGGATCAGAGTTACAAATGCATCCATAATATGATTAATATAGTGCTCAAAACACCAGTATATCTCTTTAGTACAATCAAGCTTGTCAGCAAGAGAGTGACGAGAGGGTTAGCAGTGGTCACTAGCTAGCTTAAACGTTTAAAAGCCAAATGTGTTTTCTCCGCTGTAAGCCACATACAGAAATCCATCTTCATCTTTCTCTTTTTCGTACAGTTGTCCCATTGTCAAGCTACAGTGAGAAATAATAATAATAAAAGAAAAGCATTCAAATTAACACACCACACAAATTCTCCCCTTGAAGGATCCAGAACAGCATAACTTTTCAGTGATTCAATAATCTAGATAAGACATTCCTAATCTTGTATAGCCCTAGTTTTTAAATACAGTATGCTGAAACACTCCTCCCCCCCCCCATACCCCACACCCCACCCCACACCCCACACCCACCCCACACCCACACCCAGTGTAATTAACCTGATTCACTAAGTATACACTCGTTACTTTACAAAAGTAGTTCCATAACAATAACATTTCTCATTTTGACGCAAACTTGGAATAAATGCTTAGTGATTCTATCCCTTGGTAATTTTGATAATGGCATAAAATCAAGGTTCCATGAAAGCCAAGTGACAATGGCATCACCATGTGTACTACATAAGGAGGTTTGCAAAGTCCGAGCTCCAGTGATGCGATTGCCACTGTTGCTCAAACAAAACTAAATGCCAAAAGTTTCACTAAACTGGCGCCAAAGCACAAGGTTTTCAGTAATTTGTGTTTCAGAAACAAATATATTTATGTATAGTTATGGGGTGGAAAGCCTATGTATATAGAACTATAAAAATGAATATATGCCAAATTATTCAGGACACACACAATCCAGGCAATGTTGAAAAAAAATTAATTAATTGATCTAATAATTGCAGACCTAAATAGCTTTGCAGCTTGACAATGTACTTTGGTCTTTGGTTTATCAAGGTTATGATAATAGTGCATGAGCATCTCTTTGTTTTGAAAAGTATATGTAAACAGAAGGGATCTGAACATATTTAAAGCCACTGCTGTTTTGATCAAACTGAATAGAACCTATATCTGGAACAGGCCTAAAGTGGCACTATGCCAATGTTTCAATGTAGTGGCCCTGGATCAAATATTGTTCTTTACTGGCATACAACCTTTGGATCAATGCTGATACTGTAAATGGGATTAGATTTAAAAAATAAGTACACTGAAGTAGTACACTTGACTGCACCTCCTTTATGTCCTAATACAGAAGTGGGTGTATATAATAAAATGGCATTTTAGGTGTATGACCAATCCAAGCTCCAGCTCATTTCTTTGGTTTGATGAAATTAACCTACTGAATGAAAACATCAAGGCTCACTATTGTATTTTTCCCAGCCCAGTATTTGTAGAGGGTTTTTTTTTTTATTTATGTTTATTATTATTTATTTATTTATTATTTATTTATTTATTTATTTAAATACTTGTCAGTACTTGTCTCTTATTGAACTACAGCTCCCACAATGCATTTTGCTTTGGGCACTGTTTTGAGACTTTTTGATGGCATAAATGTTACAGTAAACAAGAAGCTTTTCATTTTTTGTGCCAAATATAGAGCTAAATATAAAGGGAAAGCGTTGCAGATCTGTAGAGGATCACTGGCAGATCAGCCTCAGCTTCTGTTAATTGAGAATTATCATCATCACTATCATCAGTAGACTACTTATCAGTACTGCTTGGGAAATGTGACAGACTGCCTTTTAACAATGATCTGCCTGGGTCTTTTCTTTAAAAGAACTAAACGATTTACAACTGGGTGGTGCTAAGTAGCTGCTCAGTTCTTATATTAGCATCTTGCATTATTCCCAAATAACTATTTTCTAAATTTTTTAACGGGATTAAAGAATGCAAACCAAGTGTATAAAAATCTAATTTAATCAGCTTACCTTTCATTCAGGATATGCAGATATTTAAAATATAAAACAATGTGGATAAACTGGAGCATCCCAGTACCTTTGCTGTAGGTCGCACGGTCTGACTGCAGCTAGACCACTGGAGTGAGTGTGAACTACAGCACATTAAGTACGAGAAAGTAGCAGCAACTTTTATGCCATACTGCTGTCTTTGCAATAGCTGCACATTCCAAATGAAAGTACCACAATATATTCAATAGCAGAAAATGGACACTGTCAGTACTAAGAGGTACAAAGATGTTTAGTACTCTTAATATTGCTCTGATACTAATATTTGTTGTCATTTGCAATCTTAATTCCTTTTAATTAGAGAAAATGGGTGACTGCTTCTTTGATAGGAATCTACCTGACTATCCAGTGTGATCTGAAATGTACTGCAGGTTGAAAACTCATATTTTGTTTTTTTGAACAAGAAACAGGATTCTTTTCTTCCTTTTGATAACCATACTGGTATAAGATACACTGGAAGGTTGTGTCTTCCTTACCTGGACTGAGGAACAGTTTTGTCTATAAACAGGAAAATCGCTTTTTCTGAGGGCAGCTGGATGCGTTTTCTGATGATCCACATGAACTGAGCTACCGTGATGTCGGATGGCACCAGATACTTTCGCTTGTCAATATCGACGATCTGCGAGCCGGACACTTTCTCCACAATCACCTAAAACACATAATGGTAAAAAGCTTTACATGGCAAAAGAAATCCAAACTAGATGCATTGGTAGAAAAAATCCAAACGAGATGCAGATTTTGTGAGGAAGTGATTTTTGGCTTGTTGAGCTGAAATAAGAGCTTACGGTTTCTTGTATTTCACTACTTTATATATATAAAAAAAAAAAAAAATCTGCATCGGGACTAATGTTGTATTCAGATTATCTATTTCTGGCTGATGTTTCATACTTTAAATTATGTTTTTTTTTTTCAAGCACAGCAGCACACAAGGATTCTTGCATAAAAAAGTTATCTTTGACATGGTTTCCTACATTATCTCAGACTTGCAGCTGACGGACTGGTCACATACAGGGGTTGGAGTGAAAAATTTGGTATAAGAGCCACCGTGGGCAGCCAGGATTCCACAGACTCAATGTGATGACTCTGCATTGTGTTTTCATTGTTCTTCAGGGGTAAGTAACCGTCCCTCAAAGATTACCTGAAATAAAGTCTGTTCTCCAGAATACCCATTGAGACTGTTCCTCATGCAGTGCTGGATACAGCAACAGATGCCAACTGAGCACCAGTGACCAGTCTTGTATCAGTCTGTCCTATCTGATGGTTTGCCCATTGTGAATAAAACTGACTTGCTACAAAAATCTCATACGACAGCACATATATTCCTACCAAAAAAAAGTTTCAAATGGCAGGTGCCTGTCTATACGTTCCTACAGAATTGAAAGCCTAACTTTGAAATTGTCCAAATGTCTACATGTAGAGTAATAATAGTTACAGGACTGGTGCCTGGATATAAAGTGGTAATATCTTACAATTAGTACTGTAACAATCACAATCCTGGAGCAACGTCATATAACGAGTATTTTGTGATGGAAATATAAATAAACCACCCTGAAATAATACAAATTCCCAAGGCAGTAGGACTGCGTGTCAGAATCAAGAAAATTGCTGGGCAAGGCAGGACCATTTGCAGCACAAATGAATAATAAGGACATCAATCAAATCAGAAGACAAAACAATAATTCAATTAGCTGATGGTATTCAAAATGCAATGAATACAACAATCACTATAAACAGAGTATAAAGCATTGAGTAAGCAAATATTTGAACCAGACCGTATTTGCACAGATCAAAGCCTTCAATAATGGATAGCTTAATAGACAGATAATAGGCACCAGAACAGTAATAACAAAAAGAAAACAAAGAGCCTTTTGTACGCAGTGATCGTTTAACCCTTATAATACTATGACTACTACTAATAATATAAAACAGTCAGTGACAGCCCAGAAAATCCAGAGAAAAAGATTAACAATAATATCCCCCAATTGGGGGACCTCACCCAGCTCTTGAAGAGAGCCAGAGAGGAAAACAAAAGGTGGAGTTTTGGTAAACAAATAGATTGTCGCTGTCACCGCTCTCAGGATAAAAAGGGATTGTAATATATAGTTAGTTTTATTTGGTCAGTATTTTAGTTAACTGGATATTTTAAGGGTGAAGAATGGCAGATAAGAGTAAATATTATTTTTCTAACAAAACCCAACAAATTAATGCTTCAATGTATCTTCTTTGCAGCCAAGCAAACTTACCCTTTAAACACTGCCTCCCTCTCAGGAAGCAAGTGTCTTATTTAAAGAGAACACAATTAAAGTACTTTCTGCAATAATTATAACAATTAAGCTCAATAAGCACTTTGCAAAGGTCATTAATAAAACACCTGAATCACGTTTTAATTGTGGCTAGTTAAAGGGAAGGTTCAGTGTCAAAGACAGAAACCAGGGCAGAGATAACCCATTAAATGAATAGAATATTGCCACTAAATTGATACAGCTCCACCTAACTTTATCTTACGAATCTGAAAAGCCCACTTAAGACAATATTGCCTATCTAGCAATTAAATAGATGATTAATTTAACTTGGCCATGTATTCCTACACTCAATGAAGAGCAGCAGACAGCAAGTTACTTATGCTGCACTGATGTAACTAGTGCTACAGTACAGCGACCTGCTTTAGGGCATTTTCTATCAATTTCAATTGTAACAAGTATGTTAGTATCATACACCCCCCACCACAGATGTTAATCTGTCATACAAAACACACTGTGCCTGCAAGTCTGCCATTGTTCCTTATCGTTCAGGACCACAAGAAGTACCAAATAAAAAGAAAAAGTGAAGTTAACCAGAAAAGAAAATTTGACAATAATTGGAAATATTCATATTGACATAATAGAGATGACATTTAAAAAAGGAGCTCAAAGTGCACAAGCCACAGGAATTCATCCTCTAATCCTCCGTTGCAGTACAGATACTCACCGGAACCCTGTCTGGGTATTTGGCTCTGATTTTTGCCGACTCGACACATCGGTGTTCTGTAAATGAAAAAAATAAGTTAAAAATTAATACTGTATGTAATATATATATATATATATATATATATATATATATATATATATATATATATATATATATATATATATATATGTATAATATATTGTTGTATGTAGGATGTAATGTGGATATAATTATTTGGAAATCTTGCAGGAAGTCTTAAGAATTTGGACCTTCAGTTAAATTTCAATCCAAGCTTCCTCGTTTGGTGTCTACTCACAAACCACAGATCAGTTTTGGTATAGTGTTAAAATGGGGACAACAGATAAATGTCCATGGTTGGAGTGCAAGAGAAAGTACATGCTCAAGTTGATCACTAGTCTCCTGAACTTTAGAAACTTTGTTAGAATCGATCAGAAAAAAAAAATTAAAAAATGAAAACCTGATATTAAGGCATTTAATCTGTCTATGTAGGTTATGTTGTGGATTAAATGTTTAGAATTCTGAGTGCCAGCTCAACACTCTTGGTGACATTATGAGTGTAGCTGGTGCAAATAGGTTCCAGTGGGAAAGTGACATCATTCTAATTTACAGCCTATTCTCATGTTCTAGTTTCCCTGATGGGGCTTTTCTAGATTGCTGTATATGCAAACATTCCATTCTTCTGCCATCACTGTGTTAGTAAGCCATCTGGTTCTCTTCCTTCCTATGTTGTATGCAGTAACTCATGATTGTGCTGATGGAATAGAATCCCTTTGCTACCTCATAAATCTTATGCATCTTTAAATAAGTATCAGCTGCAGTGGAGTTTGGATATGTCAATAAGTCTATTTCACCAAGTGACATAGGGGCAAGCAACTTTCAATGGAGCAGGCCTAATGTAAACAAACTGGCTTGTCAACATATGTGCTTTCTGAAAAAATAGTGCAGGGAAGGATAAATAGACAGACACCAAATAATGACATTTCAGTTAAATAGTTGAACCTGATACACAGAGATAAATCTTCAGTGCACAGATGTGCCGAGTAGCTTTTCATGTAGAGATGCCGCTTTGATGCAAGATGGTCTGACATGTACTACCTTTGAACTGAGTATTGTTATTGGGACACATATGATGCCTTTTTTTGTACTTTTAATACCTACTTTAAAAAAGTGGGTTATAAAATAGCATATATGTTATGTCAATTTATATATTTTACCAGAATAGTAGACATTTTGGGGAACAAATGTTTGTTCCACAACACATTTCAGTAGTGGGAGCGTGCTTGTATATCAAGCTTGTGTTTCTACAGTTAATACTATTAGGGAAATAAAACCTTTAAAGTATGTTTTTGAAAGAATACAACGTTAGCACAACATAACGATTGCTGTCTGTTTACAGCATTCAAATGTATTATTATTTTTTGCCTACAGTAAATGTTCTTTGTCTTTCTAACATGTCATGAGCACGTCTAACTTGAAGAACTTAAAGGCCTTCACTTTCTTGGTTCTGTATTGAAACAACTGAACTCTTTCCTCATATTGTTTGTTTGCATCCTCTAAACTCAAACTTGGTTCACAATGCAATACAGTAATAATGAGAGAGTGTTTTCATATAATAAATAAAACACATTATAGATTATGTATACATGACTTGCACGACAGTTAATATCTTAGTTTAATATATGGGTACAGTATTTAACTGAGAGGCCTACGTGGTTTAAAGGGGCTGTGCTTGCCCTAATTTCGTTCAGGCCTGTTGAAGTCCAGGCTGAAAACATCCGGGCAACCTGATAAGTTGCCAGGTTGAACGTAGAATATTATTAACAGCAACAAATCTAAAAAAGAGTGAGCGCAGTTTGATTAGCATTCTGTGCCAACTAACTAATCAATAAGAAATTAGACAAAACGAGATTTAAACCTCCCTTAATAGAATGACCAATGACTGTAATATAAATTAAATACGGTACTATAAGCTAATAATATAATTAGAACGTCACTGTGCAATGCAGAACACGATGTCCCGTGTTCTATATTTGTAACATCAGATAACCCAATTAAAGTGGTATCATCAGAAATACGCTTCCCTTTTAAATGTTTACTGGACTTCCTAATACAGGTGACAATTCGTAAATAACACCACCTTTAAAAAGCTGTCTATAATTCAATTCCCATTTAATATTCCGTTAAAAACCAGGCGTGACAGTAATGCACAGTACATATATGGAAACCTTACATCAACAAACATCTCTAAAAAGTAACTGAATATAGAGTGCATGTACATAACGAATAACAGAATTAACAACCTCAAGATGCATTGAACATTAGCATTATAATACATCTACCTTATTGTTACATAATACAATTTCAAACATGTCCACTTCATATCCAAAATAAAAACCCAAAGAAAAAGTAAAAGTAAAAAGCAATTACAACCACAAGCTACGCAGGACACCTGAGCTATGTAGGCCTTGAGATGTCAAAAATACATAACGCTAGGAAACAAAACTAAATCGATAATAAATTAACCATGCTCGCAAAAACTACTTACCAAGAGAATGGTCTTCTTTAAACATCCATTTCATTTTTGCAGACTCCTGTTTCTTTCTTTTCTTTTTTTTTTTTTTTTAAACACAACTCGAACTGTTATTTTGTTTCTTATAAACAAATCAGCAACAATATAACAAAAGCAAGCAGCAGCTTCAGAGTTCAACCCAGGATATGATGTCACCTCCATGGCGTGAAACACTGCCTCTGTAACGGAGGGGAAGCACAGTCTGGCTGCTTTGAAGAAATAAACAGCCTTTTTGTTCATAGTAATGGAGTTGAGAGCTTTATTCTGCCTAATGTATTGTAAAATCAAGTACAAATAATTCATCATGTTGGTGTGGTATTTGGACGCTAAATCCTTCTCTTTTGAGAAATAGTTCATTCCATAAGGTTACCTCTGCCTGTTTCTAAATGTAGACGCCTTTAAAATTAACTGAAGGATCATACGTTTGTTGTCTTTACACACAAGCGGTTTTAGTTTCTGTTTGGCACTTTATTTACTTTTTTAGTCAGCCTAACCTTGAATAGGAAGATGTGTGTGCTGCAGGTGATTAAGACCACCACTGGTACTTTTTAAAACTTGTATTTCAAAAGTCTGACATTATTGATGTATATTTTGATGAATGCAGCTTTACACGACTACACCCTGACCTGAGGGTTTGTGTTTAGGTAACAAAGAAAGCATAACAACCCCAACAATTCTGTTATAAAAACCGCCCCTGTTGTCTCGTTCTCTGCATTGCTATTCTTACCTGTTATCATGGAAAATGCTAACCATAGCTCCATCTCTGCTATTCACAATCCCACAGTTGTAATTTCGATTATCTGAACAGCATCTGATTTGGAAAATAGAGGTTTTACTGTAATGACATTTAAATTGCCCTAGTTTGTTCGTTTCAATTGTATTCATAATATTACAGCCTCTATAATTTTTGTTTGATCAGGATATGTTGAATATCACAATTTACAGCTTACTGCCTAAATAATGTCAAATTTCACCTCATAACAGCATGCAGATCAGCCAACTAACCCCCTGCTCGCTGTCTAGACTGATTTGGTATTTCAGTAGCTAGAGTGTTTTGTCCTTAGAAATGAATAACACACGTTTCTACAAGTCACTTTATTAGGAAATGTCAAGAAAGAGAAACAATTTTAAGTAACTGTAACTAACAAAATAGTCCCATGCATTTCTCTGCCATCCATTGTATATAAATGCACTGCTTTGAAAGAAACAACATGCTATAGCAAACATGTATTTTCTCTTTAAAAGGTTACATCTGGTACTGCACTAGATTAAATAAATCCCTGTTTGCAAGGCATGCTTTTAGACTGTCTTACACTCCTCCACCCTCTCACTAGCTTTTATTCTGTCAATAACCAATCAGCTGCTTCCTTTTTTGGCTGACATGCATTTAGCTAGTAACATGGCACAGAAGACACTGCTGGAATGAAATAACCAAGGACGCACAGCAGTAACACACTTCCTTTAACCTAGTCTGTTTTTGCTGTAACATGTGCTTCTTTAAAAACTGCACATTGGAAATCTATGTAATTATCTTAAGGACCAATGTGTTTTAAATGACTGCTGGCTAACTGACTTGGAAAAAAACAATTGCAGAGGACTATGCCAACTGAAAGTAGTCAATCACAACACAGTAATCCAAGCTCGGGTAGTGAACACTTCACAGGGACTAGTATGCAAGATGTATTTCAGTACTGAAGAGGTTGCCACACCCTGCACAGTGTATTGTGGTATCAAATACTGTGATATTCTGACATTTCTGTATTGTATAACTCAGCTGGTTATGACAACAGTCTGAACTGAAGTGAAATTTCTGTACAAATGTGTTCAAATGAAGCACAGCAGGCCGTCTTTGGAAAACATCATATTCACTGTCTTCTAAATAATTCCAGAGCAACACATTATATTGTGCAACTGTACTCATTATTATAATACAATGGCAAATAAATTATTTCTCTGTCCTCTTGTAGGCTCCTGACTTGACATTTTTGACAACACATTTTATTTGACAGTCTCTCTCGACCTACCAAATATTTAAAAGCTAGGGGGAGGTAGATCTCCTTTTAAGTCATATAACTTAATATACGAGGGTTGCCGACCAAAAAACACACCACCAGGCAATCGAGGCACAGCAATCTCGGGGGTATATTGACATTTCAATATGACTTAATGTGTTCTTATCCATCTACGCTTGACTATGGTGGCCCTGAAGTGCAAAACACAACAACAAATTGGAAAACAAAATAGCAAATTAAAGAACACAACGACAAATTAGAAAACAAATGAACAAATGAGAAAACACAACGACAAATTAGAAAACAAATTAACAAATGAGAAAACAAAATAGCAAATCAAAAAACAAATTAACAAATGAGAAAACACAACAACATTAACCCTAAACCGAGAAGGGAGGGGAGATAGGTAAAAGTGTACCACGTCACTGATTGGAGAAACAACCTGTCAATCATCGCTGCGGTACTCTGGGCGGAAGCACTTGGAAATTAAACGTAGTAAGTCCCTTTTTTCTTGTTAGAATTTGAATAATGTTTTGCATTCGTTTATTTCACACTCGTTGTACTAATGTAAGGACTAATAAAAACATTACTTGACTGATTGATGTTTAAACAACCACACCCCTTCTCAAACCACGACTGGTTTGTTTCCTGTTATCAATAACATATAATGTCTACTTCCTGTTAACTGTCAAGCTCTTAACCTGATTTGTTAAGGCACACCTCGACTGTGATTTCTTATTGGACCAAAGCTTCTGTCACTCACAATCCAACGTTGGTTGCTATGGAAGGTGGAGTCTATGGAAACCGAGAGAAGTTAAACTACTGGAAGTATCTGAAAACGCCGTGACTTGGATTGCTTTAAATGTAGCTTTCAAAAAACAGTATTTAAAAATGATTTTCGAAAACATTTAACCAGTGCTATATTTTAAATTTTAAACGACATACTTATAGTGTATTTAATTTTTTATCCACACAAAAAGAGTTGTTTAAATGTTTGCAAGGTCTGCTACACGTTTACTTTTAGAAACGTTTAATTATTGTTATTATCAATCTATCCTAAAGTTGTTTCAGATTTTTTTTAAATATCAGTGCGTTGTGTAGAAAAGCTTCTCTAATTAACTCGTAGCACTGTGTTTCAGATCTATCTTTATTAATTAATTTGATTTACCTCTCGTTATTAAATGGCCATATATGAGGTTTACTCCCACCCTGCTTTATTAAGGTACAAGACCAGTATATGCACAAAAGCCACGGTATTTTTATTAATCGTTTTGGGGCTCACCTACATTTCACCTTTGCTGGTTTCTTACAGAAGTCAAGGTAAAAAAAAAAAAAAAATGCGATTTGTCTGTTTAGCAGATTATTTTGTCCAGGGTAAAATGTGATCGTATTCTCTATTTCAAATGGAATGTGTTTAAATGCCAGGATAGTAAATTATCTAAATGACGCTGGATTTTCTTTGGCTTCAAACATCTGGATAGCGCTATAGCGCTATATATATATATATATATATATATATATATATATATATATATATATATATATATATATATTATAGTGTGTGATTTAAGTATACATCATATAAGAATAAGTCATAGAACACCATTACATCGTGCAAGAATAAATCATGGATTTGAATATAAACAATAACTAGTCGTCGTTATGCTGTCAAAAACCTATAAATACCTCCAGTGTTTTGATTCAAACACATGCTCCCTTGGGACCAGCATACCAGCCTGCCAGCTACTATACCAGCCAGCATACCAGCCTGTCAACTCTGCTGCAAGTCAGCCCAGCCGCCTGCCAGCTACCATGCTAGCCCGCAAACTATACTGCTGACCAGCCCAGCCGCCTGCCAGCCAATGTACCAGCCTGTCAGCTACCATGCCAGCCAGTAAGCCTGCCCGCCAGCCAGCCCAGACACCTGCTAGCCAGTATACCAGCCTGCAAGATATCATGCCAGCCTGCAAGTTAGCCCACTGACCAGCCCAGCCACCTGCCAGCCAGTATACCAGCCTGTCAACTACCATGCCAGCCAGCAAGCCTGCCTTCCAGTCAACCCAGCCACCTGCCAGCCAGCATACCAGCCTGTCAGCTACCCTGCCAGCCAGCATGCTAGCCCGCCAGTCAAACCATCCGCTTTCCAGCCAGCCTACCAGCCTGTCAGCTACCCGGCGAGCTGGTCCCAGCCCTCTGCTGCCCCAGTACCAAGTCTGGAGGAGGACCAACAGCTGGAGGCCCTGATTCATGACTATCCTGACATTGTTTTGCCCCAAAGCCTAAGAACTGCAGCCACACCAGCCTGATCCAGCACCAGATCGAAACCAGGAACTCCCGACCCAGCAGGGAGCATGCCCGTTGACTGCCCCTAGCCAAGAGAGGGCCAGCGGAGGCCATTGTATAGGAGATTGCAGATAATGAAGTGATTAAACCTTCTAACAGCCCCTGGACCGCTCCAGTGGTTCACACCGTGAAGAAGGACGGCAGCTTGCGGTTCTGTGTAGACTATCACCCGAAAGGAGGCGTACCCCCTTCCTCGAATCGATGAAGCATTGGATGAGATCGGCGGGTTGCGGTGGTTCAGCTCCCTGACCTACCAAGTGGCTACTGGCAGGTACAACTCACTCCCGACACCTGACCGAAGACTGCATTCACCACTGGACATGGACTGTGGCAATTCCAGGTCATGCCTTTTGGTCTGTGCAACACTCCAGCCACCTTTGAGTGACTCATGGAGCGGGTATTAACTGGTGTACCGTGAACCGCCTGTGTTCTTGGATGACTTTCTGGTCCATGCCACCACCTTTGAAGAGGCTCTGGAGAATTTGCGGGAGGTACTGGACCAGGTTCGCGCTGCTGACCTGAAGCTGCATCCAGGGAAGTGCTATTTTCTGCAATGGGAGGTGAAGTTCCTTGGCCACATGGTGGGCTCCGAAGGGGTGGCCACTGACTCGGTGAAGGTGGAGGCCATTCAGAACTGGCCCACCCCCACCTCGGTGTGGCAGGTGAGGGGATTCCGGGGTTGGCTTCCTATTACCGCCGGTTCGTCCAGGGGTTCGCAGATATAACTCGGCCGCTCCATCAATTAACGGAAAAGGGGAGGCAGTTCCAGTGGACAGAACAGTGTAACAAGGCCTTTGACCGACTAAGGACCGTCTTGGGTCAGAGCCTTGTGTTGGCTTATCCGGATCCTACCCTCTCTCATTGTGGACACCGATGCCAGCAATGTAGGTATCAGGAGCGTTCTGTCTCAAGGAGACCCCAGGGGCGAGCATGTCATTGCTTATCTCAGCAGAGCCCCTAGCCAGATTGAGAAGAACTACTGCGTGAACTGCCGCAAGTTGTCAAGTCTGCCACTTCCGACCGTACCTGTATGGGCAGCCATTCACTATCAGGATTGACCATGCATCACTCCAGTGGCTGCTGCAATTGAAGGAACCAGAGGTGTAGACAGCAAGTGCATTGAGGCGCTATAGGGGTACAACTTCCAGTTCGTCCACCGGGCAGGTCGGCAACATGGGGGGGGGGTCTGTATCAGGTGTGGTGCCAACTCGCTACCCAATCTGATCGCTGGCAACGGGTCGTGCCAGCCACCCTGAGGGAGAGAGTGCTCAGGCTTGTGTATGGGAGCACAGCCATGGGCCCCTTCAGGGTAACCAAGACCATCCAGCGGTTGCGAGCTTTCTGTTACTGGGTCAGGTGTCAGCGGGATGCGGAGACATGTCCCCCAGTGTAATGCCTGCATGTCCAGGAAGGGTTCGCAGGGGCAGTCAAAGGCTCCACTCCAGTGCTACCGGGTTGGGGCACCTATTGAAAGGGAGGCGGTCAATGTGCTGGGCCCATTCCCAAGGTTCACCACAGGGAACAAATTATTCCTTGTCGCTGTGAACTATTTCACAAAGTGGCAGGAAGCCTATGCCCTACCGGACCAGAGTGCAACCACCATCACAGGTGCATTATTAGAGGGCATGTTCTGCCATTTAGGGGTGCCAGAGGAACTCAATTGCGACCAGGGACAAAATTTTGAGCCGTGAGTGTTTGCTGAGCTATGCTGGCGGCTGGGCAAACAGAAGACCCGGACCACCCCCCACACCCTAGAGTGATGGCATGGTCGAATGTTTTAATGGGACACTTAGCCATCCAACTGGCCCTGTGGACCAGCCAATACCAACGGGACTGGGACCTTCATCTGCCCTTGACTCTCCCGGCATACCGGACGGCCTTGCAGGAGTCGTCTGGGTGTACCCCAGCGCTACTACTGTTGACCTCATGTTAGCCACCCAAAGGGGACCCACCAGCAACCGCAGGACCAGATTACGTGCAACAACTCCAAGACCGGCTGCCTATCAGTTCGCCAGGACCCATCTGAGCGGTACTGGAGCCAGGCAGAAGCGAGCCTATAGCGTACGTTACCGGGGGTAGGAGTTCCAACCCGGGGAACAGGTGTGGGTGCACTGCCCTTGGTGAAAGAAGGGGAGGAGCCCGAAGCTGGACAGCCACTCGTCATCCTGCACCAGGACAGATTGGCACCCTACCATCCGGTGCCAGAGGGAAGTACCCCTGAGGCGAGTGAGCAGGAGGGCCATGGGGGAGAGGCCAACACTGATGCTGCCAGGCCAGATGGTAGACCTGAGGGGAACAAGGCCCCAGTGGAGACAAGGGAAGGCCAGTCAAGGTCCATGGCGGGTGGGGAGGGCTCCCTGGTGAGGGCCCTCTTGGGTCATCCAGAACCACACCAAGAATGATGTCTCTTAAAATATATATTTGGGGTTGTAAACAAACAGCACACTCAGCAAAGTTTGTTGTTTAGTAAAGTATAGTGCGCAGAAGGTTAGCAAGGCACAGATAAAGAATATTTGAATGCAAAAGTAAGCATGAAAATTATATTTTTTGGAATTATGTTACAGTTAATATGATTGTAAGACATGACAGGTTTAACTGTTTTACTTTTTTAGGTTTCTGGTTAAAACTCAGCACTTACGAGGAGCAGCCAAGTGTGCGATTTCAATACCAGGTTTTGTTAATCACAGCGACTAGTACCAGTGGAGACTACGTTGCATGGAGTACATATCAGAACTTCAATAACCTGCAGGGAAACAACCTTAGAATACCTTCAATATCAGTAGGTTTTACTTCATTTTGTTTGTATTCGGATCAAACATTAATCTGGGGTATTTAAAAAAAACAAAACAAAACAAAACAAAAAAAAACTGTACACGTAAAATAATTTGGTTTCAACATTTTATTTTCCCTTGCATGAAATATATGACAAAAAAAGTTAAGCTTCCCAAGTCAGCAAAGTACATGTGTAACCATTATACCCTAGTTAAGGGAAAGGCAAACTGGTCTTTTCCAGGCCATTCCATTGCATAAATTGATATCCTATAATTTAAATTGCAAATAAGGAGTTGGTTAGAACAAACTCTTGCAATGGAATGGACTGAAAGAGACAAGGGCCTGAATTGAACAGAAGCGGCACCATTGCTATAATTTATAATGGCTATGGCGCTGCCATTTATTAAATTGAATCAAGGTCAAGCTCAAGGTTCCCTACCTCTTCTCTAGATCCCAGGGTCCCAGCTCAATCCCTTAAGATCCATTGCAGTTCAGTAAACTAATTTAGGACCTGGTCGAAATTAAGAACTGTACTGGAATAGATTTTGAAGGAATAGGTCATATGTTGCCCTGTTGGACCAATCAACAAAGTACATGGCAAGAAGGTATTTTTGCAGGATGCAGGTCACCTGTGTACTGCACATTTGAACATTTGTTTTTGTTACAGGCTAGAGAAGAAGATCAGAACCAGGATGGGAAGTTTGACCAGCTCAGTCTCACATTGGGACTCCCACTCCAGTCCACAGAACAGGTGTACAGTGTCCAGCTTATTCTCACATTCTCATACCAGCTTTTTGTAAGTAAAGAATCTTAAATGGTTGGTTTTCTTAAAATTTTGTGATCACTTTTCTCATTGTAACCAGCTGAGCTGCCACTTTTAAGCACTTTTGCTTGATTTACGGAAGTACATGCTGAAAAAAGTGGTATAGCAAAAGAATGGGATAATCCCTTATTGGCTTAATAAAACATCCATCCGTACTAATAAATTAAAATCAACCATGCTTGTGATGTAAGTGCTCAAGCATGTAAACTGAAAAATAGTTGTCTTACTTGTCTTCATATTGTTAACAATGCCAACTGCTAATAGTACATGATTTAACCCTGGATTGTGTTCTTAAATAAATGGTAAATATTTGAAATATTTAACAGTTTTTGAAACTCGTATGTTGTAAACATATTGACTCGCTTCTGTTACTACTTGCAGCAGTTTGAGACCATAAGTGACATACAAGCTCAGTTAAAGATAAATAGAAATGAAAAAGGAGACTGCCAAAATATTTTTTTGTAGAGTTCACAGGAAACACCTGTAGATCTGTTTATTTTAACATGAGGCAACCACCAGAAATCGACTTTATTCTTTGTGCTTTAGTTACTGAAACTTAAACAATGTCCAATTTACAATATTAGATTAACTAAAAAGTAAAATTAGGGCTGACATTTAGGGATTTCGATTAAGAAATGACTAAACTGATCACTGTAAAGATAAGGTTTTGTAACAGTGACATTCCAGTCAGTTTGAAGTATTGGAACAGAAGCTGGTAAACACCATACAGTCTTCAGGTTTCTCATGGTAACACCAGTTTGTTATTTTTTTAACCCACCGATTTACATTCTCAATGAATGTGTGTTTTAGAGGATGTCCACCTTCGTAATGCAGTGTATGGCATTCATTCAGCACTCCTCTCCAATACCTGGATCGCAGCTTTGTATCAATGGGGATCTGAGGCTACAGCAGAGACAGCCCTTGAGTCACAGGGGAATCGATACCAGATACAATGTGAGGGTCATATTTACTGATTGCTTTACATAACCATGGAATCAAAACAGTTCCTCGTTTTAGTTCAACCTATTTGAAATTTATCCAAGGGTTTTCTTAACTCCTTAACATGTTGAATTAATTTGTACATTTTCCAGGTTTCTGTTATTAATGGAAGCAGCCCATTTGCCAGTGCCTATGACCTTACTAACATCATTGGAAATTATCAAGAAAGAAATGGTGAGTCTTAGTATTCAGTTTTTACAAGGTATTTAAAAGGAAAATAGATCAATACCATTTGACATTACAGATGTCGGGGTGTGTCCCAGCCCTACACAGGAAACGAGAAAAATAAGAGAGAAACAGTTGAACTGCTGCTTCCTGGTACCTTACCACTTCCTTGTCTGGGTACCAGGTAGCAGCAGATTAAATGTTTCAATGTACAGTACAATAATAAAAAAGAGCACACAAACGAATTTGCTTATGCTAAAAAGAGGAATAAAAATGAATCTCAAAGCCTTGCTTATCACTCCTCTGGTTATACCTGGCATTGTGTGTGTGGGATGATCTGGAGCAGTGGTTCTCAATTTGTGGTCCAGCGGCTCCCTTCAGATGGTCCGTGGAAAGGTTACATAATTACAGAAAGGAAGCGGCAACATAGTTTATAGATCCCATTGCAAATCCAGAAATTGAGACCTTAAAAACTCAGCTACAGAAACGCATGCATGGAGAATATCACCAAGTTAAAAAAAAAAAAAAAAGGTCTAAACTCTCCATCATATATAGTTTTGGAGTGTCTAAAATGTATTCTTTACTAGGGAGTTTGTTTATTGCGCTCACTTGCACACAACAGTAAGGGATAACACACGGCAGGGCGTGCGTTGTGTTGCATTAACATACATACACATACTGCTGTGGTTGGGTTGGAGGCACGATGCGAAGCAACACAAGGAACAAGCCCTGAGGTTTATCCCGTTTATAAAAAAGGAATACAATTTAAAATAAATAAATAAATAAATAAATGTTTTATTATATATCCTTCCTCTTTGGAGACAAAATAGTCAGTCAAACAAGGTCATATTTGTTGAAAACTGGAGGTTTTCAACGTTTCCATTTATTGTAATTATAAAATGATTAAAGCCAAAGTTCTGGTCTCAATGGCTTCGTAAACAGAGCTGACATAACCTGTAATGTTAGCCTTGTTAGTGACCAAGCATTTAAAAATGTCAGTCATGTGTTTTTGTTGATAATTAAGGGGAAGACAAACCACTCAATCCACACATTACTACCGTCAAGTCAGTACAAAAATACATTATTGGCATTTTGAAATGCTTGGTCACTAGGCTATCATTGCAGTTTATGTCAGCACTTTTTATGGAGCAATTTAGACCAGCACCAAGGCTAATAACACAATTGAGTATTACTGACCTGCCGAATTACTCACTGAAGCATAAATTATTGTAGACCGTTTACATTTTCAAGACAAACTATTTTTAAGTCGATTACCATTTCTTTGTTTCATCAAATCAATAAAAACAAAAACTGCTGAAGCATTTTTGTTTTTTTCAATTTCATGAAGTTGTTCACTTGTTAAATCTTTGTGTCTCTTGCTTTTTATTTTTTCTTTGTAATTCTAGCCAATTATCCACTGTCAAGCCTCCGAAAATATCAAATGTGATGAAAGGAATGTCAGTCATTTTTAAAAACTTTAAAAGACCTCTCACAACAATGTTTTATTCAGCTATACTGTTTATTGTGTTGCTCTGCGAACAAGAAGGTTTGAGAACTATTGTTCTACAGGGTACATCCAGTGTACACAATGAGCTGTTTTCCACTGTACTGTACAAGGCTGGTTTTATTGTGTCAAATACAGATCCCATTTTCTGTATCTGTCTATGGCACACGATTACTAACTGTTTTAAATGTAAACTTATCTTGATGAGAAACAGTTTTATACATTTTATCATAACAGGCAGTGTTAAGCATATGGTCTTACACGCACAAATTGATTATAGTAAAAAGCAAGCATATTAAACCTTATTTCAACATTTAACAACATTTTCTTAGGCTAAAAAGGGTGCTGCAGAAATTTAGCATTCAATTCTGGGAATCAAGCCCGTCTTGATAAGAAACCGCCTAAAAACTGGCCACTGCCCAAAAGCTGGCTATGTATCAAATTATACCAGTTTCTACTGCATGATTTCTATATAAAGAAAATACATAAGTTATACAATTACTGACTAAAACAGCATTAAGAGTTACTTTTGATTACACACTTACAATACACATATTATTGCATTAATACATTTAATTTTAAATAGGCACAAAGTCAAGGGTTTCAGCTCGTTCCCAGCAAGACTCCCCTTCGGTCTTAGGTTCCGCTCGGGTTGGCTCAGCAAACACAACAGTAGGCTCTCGAATCCATCGTCTCGCATCACAGGTGTGAGTCGCCATGGCCTTGACTTCGTACCTACAAGACACTTGTACACGCTTAGTAGGGACACCTTCCTCACGTTCTAATTTTCCCAGATGCGCCCATTTTACTAAGTGACCCTTTCACAACTCATGCATTCAATCCTCTTAATATCTTTTTGGGTTTACATTTAAATGAGAGAAAGAAACACCTACAGAATCATTGCATTCAAACAAGATTCTACAGTGTTTAGCCAAATGACTGCAAGCCAGACAAAGTCTGAGCCCAGTCACTGATGACTTGCTTTGGCACATATTACATACACAGTTAACAAGAGGATTATGTTTTAATTTATGTGTCAGGGTTACTTCTGCACCATGTACAATAGTTCTGGATCTGTACACATTGTTAATATACACTTCTTTCTGCTCACATGGAGACACTTTAGAAGGGATGCCATTCATCCAGAATACAGTAGGGGGCCAAAACTCATTGTTTTTCATATCAGCAGGCGCCTAACTAGCCTAACCTAACGCCTAACTAGTTTGTTTATCATCGTCAGTTGGCAGGCACAATACAACTGAATCTGAATCAGCTGATCAACCATGAGCCTTAGCTACTGATATTCTCCATACAAAAGGATTCAATGTTTTACTGACCAGCCTAGCTGATTCAGCGTTATTTGCGACATACTGTTCAGATCTTTCTCCAGGCATTGCTTCTCTCATATATGCAAGGTATCGATCTATTTGTCTTTTTATAGTTTCCACACAGCTGTCAAACCCAAATCCTGTGTGGACGATGGTTCGACCTGCCGGTGCCCCGTTTGAAATAAATGCCGTTATCCGATACCCCATGGAGATCATTACATATCCTTTATTAAGATATACATCTAATAAATAAATTACCCTTTGTTTTTCTGGGTTCGTAAATGAATAGTTAGTATTTGGTAACAGACATTGGAAAAGACAAATCTGTTTTATATTTTAAGCATATATTCCTAGTCTTGGTTAGTAGTTTTGTCCATAGAGGTGTGCAGTGTTAAGAGATTATTACATTATTAGACAAGCACTTCATATACAGTTCAGTACAATGCAAACCAAATGCATGAAAGATATTAAATATGAAAGTCTTACCAAAAAAATGTATATGACCCCAGATAAATGTCTCAGAATATTCTGAAAGGTTATATTTGACTAGATAACTGTTGCTGAAAATTCTCCTTAACTTCAGCAAACTTATCAGCCTGGCTTTTGGGAAATGATTAAGTTTGCCTGGGTTCAGTACGTCAGTGTTCTGCTAATTTTCCTGTGGGTTTTTGAGAGGATCAAGATCTTTGTTTTCCAGAACCAGGTTCTGCCCACAGTAGCAGTTCCTCCATTCAAGCAACACCAGTCCTAGACCCGACTCAACCCACAGAACCAAGACAGTGGTGTGAAATAGAAGGCGGCCTCTTCAAACCATTTGATAAGGTTTTGTAGGAAAAGTTGCTTGTGTTTGCATCTTTGGGGGAAAAAAATATAAATGCTGAATTTCTACACAAGCTGCAAATAGTCTGATTGTGAAACAGAAATGTATCATAAGACACAAGTGATCTTTTTGCAGACTGCTGGGATATTTAGGTCCACATCTGTTTCAATCTGATTAATAGACCCTGATATCTTTATTCTGATGGGAGTGTACAGTATGTAGATTTTGAAGATCTTGATTTGTGAACCTATAGATTTTTAAACTCTGATATACTTTGAGGAAATGTTTGCTTTGCTGCTATGCTGTATCTTCCCCATGAAACATAAGACTTTACTCCACAGAACAGTTTGTTGCATTTTGTGTAAAAATGAAAATGAGTGTTACTAAATTAACAAGGATCAAAAGTGAAATTGTTTCTTATAAAAACTTTTGTTAAATGATTGATGTTGCTTATGATTTTCTGGAGTTAAGTCATAAAATATTTGGCCCCAGTTTTATTAATAATTTATGTGGCATCTGACATTTTTAAAAGCTTGCAGTGAAGGCCTACTACTGTATAGGCTTGCTGTCTGCTTTCAAAACAAATGATACGCTACTGTACATCCTCCCTGTTAAAGATGTTAAAGAAATCACAAGCCTGATAAATAGACCTTTTCAGGGACTAGACTGGCAAAATAAGTTATTTCCTAATGTGTGTTGTAATTTAATCATAATCATTTGTAATTATTTTTTAAACAAATGGCATTATACATTTTTGTTTTATGTAACTGTACTTTTGTAAATAAAAATGTGAAACAACCAATTTTTTAAATTTTTTTTTTTTAAATTAAGAGTTAGATAAAAAATACATAAAGTTTGCAGGCCTGTTGTATAGCATGTTTAATTTGGCAGAGGGAAGTAAAAGGACATGGATCAGATTGACCTGGTTCATTTATTTAGACATTAACAATGTGTAATCTAGTACATGAACTGTGACCATAAACTATAGCATGTTTTTATTTGTTTAATTAGTATTCTTTAATAAAACAGGTCTCTCAAAATAATGAGGTTATTTACTTTGGCCTTTTTTTCAGACAGGGCTGGTTAAAGCCAATATCTGAGCCTGTGAGCTGTCCTTTCCTTTGCTGTTTGTCTGTCAGCAACATTAAGCATGCCAGGTCTCTATGTGGCTATACTGCTGTGGCGCCCGTCTGTTTCCTTGCTAAATGTATGAAGTCTTGTCTCCATGGTGATTTTGTGTTGTTTGTGATACCAGTAGTGTTTTGTCTCATTCTATGAAGAATGCCAACCCGTTTTTGAGTACATGTTTCAGACTTGCAGCCAGGCAGAAAAATCTACACAGCTCTGTGATTTTAAGAAGCTGGTTGAAGAAGTTGACTGTGGTCTGCAGGTCAGAAGTGTCTAGGTTCAGTTCCCAGCTTTATGATTTGGGCAAGTGCTGAAAAGCAGCAATGTGTTGTATCACTTGAAATAAGACACTGCATTATAACTGAGCTATACTATATTTAAAAAACAAAACATATTTACAGCTTCCTGACTGATTATTTTGCATACTATAGTCCAACATATTCACATGAACCTTGTCTATAGCACTGATGAGCATTTTTTTTTACAGAATATTCAAGTTCACTTGTATCTTTTGATTTAACAAATCTTTGTTGCTAGTCTTTAAAGAGATACCTTTTCATGGTATTTCATTTCCTCGTCTGTACTATGTGGGATTAAGGCAAACAGCAGATCCCTGCTTTGGAGTCAAGTCTAAATTAACCATGTCATTAAAATGGGATTACAAGTGTATCATAGTCAAGACCAGGGAGCAAAAATTGCAAAAAATATAGAAACCTGATAAACAACCAATTCGTAGTTGTGGGATTTCCATTCTCCGGTGTCTTTCCCAGGTGCAGATTATTTGTGTAAACCAAGAGACAAGTTTTTGACCAAATGAAAGAGTGAACCCGACTCCAAATTAGTTCTGCTCTTATACACCTTCATTGAGAATCCTGTTATGGGGCGCCAAGTGTAAAAAAAAACATTAACATTTAACACCTTTTTTTCCCCCAGATTTAACTTCAATCTTGTACTTTTTCACAGATTAATAAATCTGAAAGTACTTGGCAAAGTTTCAACATTTAATTCCAGGATGTAAAAGAAATCTGAGAAAAAAATCTCCAGTTTTTTTTTACACTTTAGCTAGCTAAATCTTTTCTGCTTCCAAATAAATTTGTTTTCTGTAAAATAAATATTTAATTTCAAAATAAATATATAACTTGACTGCTGAATCCAGACATGCAATTCTTCAGATTTATAAATCTCATGAAAAACATTTAACTGTTTAGTTTTAAAATAAATATATAAATTGACTGCTAAATCTGGACATACAGGTTTTTAAACATTTTTTTAAATGTTTAAATGTGTACTTCCAGATATAATTTATAAATCTGAAAATGTTTAGCAAAGTTTCAGCATTTAAATCCAGCATGTGAAGTAAATCAGAGAAAAAGAGCTCCAGTTTTTAAATCCTTGTCTTACGCTCGATGATCACATTTATAAAATGTTGTTTTTTAAATCTTTGAGCAGATTTAGCTAATTCCAGAGCTGACATGCAGATGAGTTCCGTCCATTTGAGCTTATGTTGCACCCGAACTGTAAGTATGGGACATGACTTGGCATGCAATGTAAAACAAATACCATTCATGTTTAGATTTTAGACAAAATTATTATTATTTGGCCATTAGACTTTATCAAGGCAAGTGGGCAGTTAACAACAAAAAAAAAGCATAAGCAGGGTGTCTTCACCCTACATACCAACATTGCAAGTTCTGTATAAAACCGTTGGTTGCTATGAATAAATACATACTGAATGTACTTATAAAAAAGTGTTTGTCGTGCAGTGCTACATGCTATGAATAAGGTCATGGTGTTACATACCTTGGGCTTATATATTTTGTATATTATTAAAATGTTCTCTCTCTGGTATAATCCCTCTTTGATGTAATATTCTGTAAAGAGGTAGCTGCTATTATTGCAAATGTCAATAGAAGGTTATCTTTTACGTGCTAGTGGTTTGTTCTGTTGAAATCATGGGAACTATATTTTGTGACACAAACAATGACATTCAAAGGTTGTGCCAAGCCTGTGTTTATTGCCTTTGAAAAGGGTAATGTTATCCATGTAATTTTCCTTGTCAAACTCATTCTCATGCATTGTAAATGGGTTTGCACCAATTTGTATGTGAAGATCTCTGCACCGAAAGAGTACTGCATTGCTGCCTATAAAAGTTATTTCAAACTTTTGACCCTAAATCATATGTAGAATTATTTTCAGTCTATAATCATGTTTTGTTTGTTTTGCAGTGTTGGGGAGTAAGTCATTATTGTAATCCAGTTGTATTTTAGGTGAAATAATAAGAGTTACTTTTTGTTACATTAAGAAAAAGGATTGTGGCTAATGCATAAAGTGGGAATCAGAAAGCATTTTGACAGTGACATAAACACGCTTTTAATATTGGCTTGCAAGAAAATGGCATCAAAGGAGGGACCAAGTGGTTTCCATAGCTACAGTATATCTTTAAAAAAAAAATAGCCTGCAGCCTGACCAAACGAATAATAATAATAATAATAATAATAATAATAATAATAATAATAATAATAATAAAACTCTGTAAAATGCAAACAGTACTTGAGAAGTAATTATTTGTAATTGTATCTAGCTAGGTACATTTTTTTTAGTAGTAAGTACTTTCATTTGTTACAACTGTGTTCATGTAACTTGGAACTGATTTCTTTTAAAAGTAAATATTTTAGTTTTTGCCAGGATTAGCAACTAATGTTGCTTCTAAAAACAAGGGGTTGTTTCTGAAAATACTGAGCTATGTTGCTTAATTATACTCTGTTCTGTACTGTAATATACATTTGTGTACAAAAATCATATTTACATGAAATATTATAAAACATGTGCATGATCATTTAAATACAATAGAATAACAATAAAATAAAATGGAAAACAAATTAACATTTTAAATCATGTAGTGAAGTGTGGATTTTAATTGGCATGTCAGTCTGACTTAGGAAAGGAAAGAATGTACAAGTATGTGCAGCATTGAAGAGGTGGAAAAATTGCACACAGAATATTCAAAACTGCCCATCTGAGACCTGCATAACAAGTGTTATGGAATTAATGCATTAGTCATCTTATTGTCATTTGAATCCACATGTTTATTTTTGGAATACCTGTAATAATTGTGTTTACCAGATATTTAGTGCGCTGCTGAATATAAATAAAAACTTTTTTTTGTTATGTTTTGTTTTATCCTATTTGGGAATATCATATAATTTCTGTTTTATCCTGCTTCTACAACAGGAAGCTCCTGCAACAGGAAGTTTGCAAGGAAGAAGAATAAAAAAGTAGACAAAAAAAAAAAGTCTTCCCTTTTTCTGCTTGCAAAACATCGATCTTGATGAAGAAGTTTTGTTTGGATGGTGTCTTCAACCTCAGTTTATACATAACAGAGTGAGCATACAAGGAGCCAGGTCAGTAATGTACTTTTTGCCATGTGTATTCCTTTGTCTGTTTTCAGTGGAGATTTACTGTGGGAATCTAAGGTATAAATACTAACCTAAGAGTATTCATTTTAAGCTTTTTACAAGTGTAAGAGGGACTTTTTTTGTCATATGGAGAGCAAAATGTTTCTATCACAGTTTTAAAATACAACTCATTAAACGGTCGCCAAAGGGTAAAAGATTAATGGCTGTTTAAGTGCATCTGCCATTTATTGTATTGGGAAATCTATCTTTGTGTGCAAGTGTGTTTAAATATTTAAAAAAGTTATTACTTTTATATTAATACAAACGTTGTCAGCTCGGTTTCCTGTAATTGTTTTGGAAAAAGCGGATTCTGAGCTTGGACGTGTGATTTATAACCTTGTGCAGCATTGCTGCTCACATATACTCAAAGGCATGGTATGTTTGTAGAAAATCCGAACATGATTGTGGGATATTGCTCTTCAAATTTATTTTTTGTTTATAAAGAAAAGCAATAAACTAAAAGTGTATAGTCCACATGAAGGACTGGTTTTACTTTGCTTCTGTAAAAATTATGTTTTCAAAGATGGGTAAATGAAACTAGCAGTGCTAGGGAAATGCCTTTCACATCCGGAGACTCGGTTCAGTTCAACCGGTCAAAAGATTTTGTGGGTCTCACCCTATGACCCATACATAAACAGCATTCTTGGATTGAGAGAGCCCTGCCTTGGGTGTTACAGCAGCTTTTCAAAAGTACCAAAGTAACAAACAGTGATTGTAAAGTTAACTCATGGTTATTGGCATTATATGTAGTGTCAGCATTAAATAATTGTGTCATAGTTTATCATAGTTAGCCACCGTCTTAATTCAAGGCAGTAATAGGCTGTACTAGGCTGTGCAGTACTAGGCTGATCCCACTTTGCATATTTTGAGTTGTTATCCCAAGGCTGGTACTTTTGAATTGTTTTACAGCTTAATATCATTCAAAATAAGATTTCTACACACCTCTGATAACACTACAGCTTTTCAGAAGTTTGCCATTGGACTAATATCGTCATAATAAAACACTAATAGTGCCTGATTCAAATATTGTCCTATACTTATCACAATGTCAGTTCATGAAATGTACAGGGAAAAACATATAGAATTAAATGTGACATGACCACATTTGGAGAAAATAACTATACAATAATTTATCACATGGAAATGTTTTGTTTTAAATATATATTCTTATTAACCATCGTCCTTAATTAGCAGTTTCTAAGATAAATAAGGTTTCCCATATTTTAAAAACATTCTCAGATACACTGCTAATGCTCCATGCCCTTCTTTCATCATGACTCACATCTCATACTTCTGCATACCTATCTCTGAAAGTAGGTTTATCCAATGTTGAAGATACACCAATCATGTATTTTAAGTTCTGTTTAATTTCCGTCCAGGTTTTGTATAATTTGACATGACCAATGCATATGAACAAGAGTAGCAGGTGTTAGGTTGCACATGTGACACAAACTATTAGAGATCACTCCCATGTTATGCAGTTTTACTGGAGTGTAGTATAAGTTATGAAGAACCTTATATTGTATTAATTGTGAGTATCAGCCATAAAAGGTTGTCTGGCATACACACCCAAATGCCAATTAAGTTTCTATTCATCAACACTAGCTGTCCAGCCCACCATCTTTGAACACCCTCATCTAATCCATTGAAACTTCCAATAGAATACAGTAGATATCAGAAACACGCATATTTCTATGTTGTTCAGTGAATAAAAGATTTCCAAAATTAGTCATTTTTTGTAAGGGTGAAATGTCCGAGAGAAATTATTCTTGTAAGTTGTTCAAAAAGAAGAGAATAGTTTTTAGAGAAAAGCAACATCTTGTTCAGAGGCAAGATGTTTGAGAGATGGAATCTCTAAACTAAAATAACTGAAAAAGTGTACGGCAAACTTGATCTGATCATCAAAATTGGTTTAAAACCCCCTGTTTGGCTTTTGTAAAAGAGGTCTATAACTGCATTTATTTCAAAAGTCAGGATTGTCAAGTGGTCAGAAATGTGAATGCCTGGACAAAACAAATGTTTTTAGCACTTGTGGTGCACACACTGATTAATGGTGCACTGTGCTTTTTTTGAGACAGGAACACCAAGAGATATAATAACCAATAACACAGGTATTTTTACAGAACTCCTGAAAACAAAACAAGTTCTGCATGGTGCCCTGGTTACTAACTGGGTGTTGATGGAAACATCACGGCTTACCATAGTTCTCTCTAAACACAAAAAGCAGCTTACCAGTTTTCTTTCACCTCTGTATATCTGGGGTTCAGAAACCTTTTCAAAAAAATAAAACATTAAATACAAGGGTCCTGTACTTCTAAAAGGTCTTCTATAGCTGTGTCTATACACTCTGTCACGTTTGTGTGGCCACAAGAGGCCACAACCCCCACCTCCCATTAGATCTCTCAGGAACGCCTCTCTCTTCAATGGTGTTGCTAACAGTGACTGCTCTCAAGCTTTCATTCTCTCTTTTCATTGCTGTTCTCTCTGATTCACCTACTGGCTTCCCTTTATGTTTCCTTTTATTGGTCAGTCTGTTAGACTCACTTTGACTCTGAATGCAGTGATTGGCTGAGAGCTTTCATTCAGTTCATGCATGTTTGGCTAGAATTCCAAATCTGCCCACCCCTTTGTTTGTGTAGTTTCCTATTGGACAGCCATGCTGCCACTTTAACTATGATAGAGATAATTGTGGTGTGAATACTGCCAAGGGATCTTAGACATTTGCAAAGGGAAAATAGCAGGATTTGGATTTAAAAACATGTGCATAGAGTGAAGCTACCACTACCGTAAGTAAATCATTTGGGTTGATATCCATGACCATGAACTACACCTCCAGCATTTTCCCCTCAGTACTACTCTACAGTTTTGATGGTGTATAACCTGTGAAATATTCTTAAATGACATGCTTCTTTAGTGAGTCTAGAGGTATATAAGAAAAAAGAATGTTCCAGACCTCCTGCTTCAATGTAAAGCCCAGATCCAGCTTGAATAATACCTTTACCCTGAAGAAAGGAATGTATACAAGTAGATGGGATCTCTACATCCACTGGTTTCAAACTCAAATGTTATATTTAGAACATTCCCAAATACTCCCTTTAGCCATTTATGTAGCTGTAGAAAAATCCCTTTTTGTTAGTATTGTATATTGTGAAAAGCCCTGTACATCTCTAATATTATGGATACAACATTACTTCTGTTTTGCACAGGACATGCTTTCCCCTCTTATCTGTTTTCATAGATGTCTGTTCCTGGAAGGTGGCTGCAGGAGTTTAGACAGAAAGGGGGTTAAAATACTGGGGTTGTAAAACACCTGTCTGGACTAGATAAACAAACATAACAGTAACACTGAGATACTGTAAATTCAGTATAATGCGAACATATACCAATAGTGTGTCTAGAATAGAATAAGTAATTAAATTGTAAGGATAAACTAATATATACTCTGGTTTAAAATTTATAATGATTCATGTCCAAACAGTAATTAAGAATTTAACTTTTAACTTTCCTTTATTTGATTCCAATATGCACACACACATTTTTTTAAAAGATTATCAGATTAATAAAGATTATGATAATGTAGCACTGGTTATATTACAGAAGTTAATGGAGCGCTCAGTTACCTTTCCCTCTGGAGCTCATTGCCTCACACCTTCAAGGTCACCGGGTCTTACAATGTCTCTCCTGTGCCTAACGGTATAGGTCTTCTTGAAGCTGTTATCTATAAGCTTGGCAAGTTGCCCACTGGTTATTATTAACTTGCTAAATTGTAGTCAACAGCATTATTTCCGCTAGAAAGTGAGGCACATATTCTTGAGTTCAACTAAATTGCACCGAGTTTAGACCCACTCTAACTTCTCTTTCACCTTTCATATCAAACTGCAACTTAGTTTCTTTTCGTAAACCACCTTTTTCTGTATTCTTGATATAGTTGTTTTGTTGCTACACAGACAAAAGCTGTTTTACAACTTATGTCTGGTAAATTCAGTTTACAGCAACAATATTAACCCTTTCTTTGTTAATCTCTAACCCTACAAAATGTGTAATCACATAAAGAGGGATGGATGAACAGACAGACAAACAATATAACCCAAGAATCTGATATGTGCAATAAAATAAGCTAAATAATGTTAATGTTGCTCTGAACTGGTTTGTGCAGTTAAAGCAGTGTATATGGTTGTTGACCATTCTGTGGTTACAACCAACCCATATATGCAGTGTGAAAAGTTTGAGCTAATGTGATATTTGGCACTCCCTGTGGGGGTTAAGCTTATAAACGTTCTGTTTTGAGTTGTGCGTGTGTTTGTATTCCTGGAGCCTTGACGCTGCTTTTAGGATGGAAAATGTGCACATTGCTTTAGCTTAGATTATTCTTGTGTGGTGTTCACTTGGTTTGGAGTGTACTAATTAATTGGTTGTAGTATTAATTGTGTTAATTGTTTAGTTTAGTAATTACATGTTTTATCATTATTGTCCTGATTCTATGAGCTGCCTGTTTTTGATTGTACAATTATCTGTATGAATTTCAATCTTTAACTACTGCATTGATGCTAATTGTATCTGCACTGAATTCAGTTTCTAATTATCCCATTGCTTTTAATTATAGTTTCTGTATTGATTCCTGGTCTTGGATTATTTCATTGATGTTAATTGTAATCTACTCATGCCTTGGCTGCTATTGTGAGTTCTGTATTTTAATCACATATGTGATCTTTTAACAGAAGCCGTGTTTCAGAAGTAAAGTGTTATACTTTAATCTCTTGGTTGTAGCTCCCTGTCTTTGCCCAGTATAATGTTTTAATTGCCCTATATAACGAACCTGTGTGAGTGAGCTGGTAAATTTAAATCTAAATTCTGAAGGTGTAATACCTTCAGTGGTGTAATCTGCCCTCAGGATTAATTGGTATGCATGGTTTCCAATTGTCACTCTTTAAAGACCCCCCAGCTGCTACAATACCATCCTCCTGAGCAGGTTTGGTTCACCAGCTCACTGGAAATAAACTCCCAATATTTATACTGTGGGTTTAGCTCACACAGGTGCTGCCAATGCACTGTCAATATTTGGTATGCCATCAGAATGTGCTACCAGCTTCAATATTTGCTTCCTTGCAAAACACTTTTCTTTCTATTGTGTGGATGCTAGTGATAAATTGTTTCCCATTGTTAGTAAATGTAATGTGTATGAACCTTGGAAACTATGATCACATGATGCAACACCTCAAAGCAAAGCTAGAGGGACAGAAACAAACCATCCCAAAGCAACTGGCCTAGAAGTGCCATTTTCAGTTTGTCGCCCTACATGGATGCCTGCTTTGTGTGCCCTGAGTAAACTGGAATACAATGTAGTTTTGTACTGTCAGTTAGCAGTTTTTCCATGGGTGTACTGTACTATACATTTGCCATATTATGGCATGTTTTTAAATATCCTTTACAATACCTCCCTGTGTTTTACTGTGTTTTCACCATGCTTTTATTACACTTTGTGCTTTTACAATGGCAAACCTTTACCGGGAAACATTATTATCCACGAAAACAAATAAAAAAAAAAAAACCCTGAATGGTGGAATATGAAATACTAAAACTACTTTTGACAAATGTCACACTGGAAGCACCCCAGAGAAGATTACATGACCCCTTTTCTCTAATATGCATTTTCATTTAAATTAATTAAAGTTAATGAAGGCTTCCAGTTTCAGTGTATTACTTTGTTACATTTACAGATCCTAGATCGTTCCACCTGGAGAGAGAATTTCTGTAACTACTTTTTATCTAACTACATTTACTTAGGCTTTCAATATGCAGACATGTTTAAACTGCATTTGTATTTAAACAAGAGGCTTAGTACAGGCTTATTGTCCCATTGTAAAAATAAAAGTTTACAATAGAAACATGTTATTCACTAATATTTAAACAATAACTTTAACATGTATACAGTTCTGGAAATACTTTTATATGGATAACTATATATATACTTCTACACATTTCTGTAAATGACTGTACACAGCTATATATTTCCAATTTTATCTATACAGAGTATATATATATATATATATATATATATATATATATATATATATATATATATATATATATATATATATATATATACACACACATATACACACAGTGTATGTCTACCCCCAAATTTCTCCAAATTACTAAAGATTTCCATCAATATACTTTACCTGATATCTGTCAAAAATGGAAAGAATCAACCGGATCATGGATTTCTACAGGAAATCAAAACTATTCCTAGAGTACGGCTCCAAAATCGAAATTCCAGCACAAACCAAAATTTGTGCTGACTTTAATCTCCAAAAAGTGTGCCTAAATGACTTTTGCACTGTCATGAAAATCGGGCCGCTCATCTCTACAGAATTATAATGTTGACAGAGATTTGGATTTGATGTGATGTTCAGTGTAATACAGATAACAGATTTGAACATTTGAAACTAACTAATATAGTACTAGGTTGAAAGATTTTTTTCCAATAAAAATATATATATATATATATATATATCCTAATTAATTAGATTATTGAAACTTATTATGATTTTGACTATTGTGTAATAACACACATATATCTATATATATATATCTAATATATATTATATATATATATGCTATATATAGATTATATTAGATATATATATATATTAATATTGCCCTATCTAGAGAGTGAAATATTCTACCAAGACCTACAAAATATGTCAATTGATGCATGTACAGTACAGATACTAAAGGAAATACCTCTTAACTCCTGACCTTTATAGTTATTTGTAGAAACATTTATAAAGCTGAGTTCAAAATGTCACCAAACTATAGAAAACAAATTGCACAGTTTTGTTATTTTTTTCCCATGCAATGCCCACACCCTTTACTTCAGAAATCAAATCCTGCGAGGGGCCACGTCTAAAAGCGATTCATTGTAACACAGCGATTCTGAGCTCAGTGGTTGCTCTCTCGCATCTCAAGAGGGTCTCCGATTTTCTGGAGAAGCAAGCGGATTGTTTCTTTCTCACCGAGTAACATTTTTTAAGGTAAGAGGAGATTTATAAGTAGTTAACAAACAGTAAACAAAACAGTTACGTATTATTAAATATATTTTGTAACATGTTGTATCTGCCTATTTTTTTACTTTCTCTTTTACAGAACGTGCAGTTAACTAACCTGGCATACGTGCAAGGATGCTTGATTCAAACTTTTCTAGCTGTCTGCAAACGGAGCCTTTTGTTCTTAAATAGATACAGTATTTAGGCGCATTTTTCATTTGGTTCTTTTGTTTTATTTTAAAAACTCGATTTGAGATTTTTTGTAAGACTTTCAATCTGAGGTAATTAGACTGTGTCAGTGCTATATATTCAGGTCCTGTTGAAAAGAACGATTCTAAATCCAGTATCAATGGTAGCCTACACTGTTTTGCTAAGCCCACTCGTGATACTGTATGCAGTATATCGTATACCTTAATTAAAACGTAATCCACGAGGTCTAACAGATTTTATATTGCAAATAAAATACTGTGACATTCAAGTTAACAACACACACACATTATATATATATATATATATATATATATATATATATATATATATATATATATATATATATATATATATAGTGTGTGTGTGTTTCATTTAAGATTTAGCTTTTTTTTCCCCCATGAAGATTGCTATGGAAGGTTTGCCAGATATTGGTATGGTCCTTTTAAGCAGTTAGCTAAAATATAATTAACTGAAAAAGTAGTGTAAATAGGACCAGTTCATAGAAGCAAAACTAATTCGTTAATGGGGTAATTATACCCTTTGGAATACAGTCAGCTTAACTGATTTAGCGGTGACAGCAGTAATTCCCCTTGAAATGATTTCAAACATTAGGGTGTTCAAATAGCCTTTCTTCCATTTCCTTTTTTCACTAGTGGTAATGTGAGTCTTAATCTCTTGTCAACGGGTAGCCTAGCTGGTTAAACATTGTTGGGGCGGCCTGATTTTGGTTTATGTGAGGTTTGCCGTGGAAACTGTTCATAGTGTGTGAGTGTTCAACCTTAAAACCTTTCCAGGAACTTTAAAAGCTTTCCATGAAAAATATGTGTGTAATCCGTTTCATTTATATTTATGCCAACTGAGCATCTGCTATCGACCCAGTATGGAATCTGTATGATCTATTATCTTGCCTGTCATGACTGAAACAAACTTTCTACAGTATGTGCTACAAAAAGGCAACAATGACTTTTTGGTCAACCCTGCCTGTAGGTCAGGACACATGACAGGGAAGCATGGTTCATTTACAAAAAAAAAAGCATATGCCGTTCTTCCATTATAAAACATTCGTAAAAGCATAGCGAAGTGTAATAAAGCATAGTTAAGTATTGTAAATCCCAGAGAGGTATGGTCAAGCACATAAAAAAAAAAAACAGCAAAGCAGAGTGAACTATGATAAAGTGCACAGTATAAACATGGGAAACCTGCAACATTACCATGCAGATTTGATGTTTTTCTCACAAAGTGCCACAAGAGAGAGGAAGATGTCACATAACTGTTAGCAAGGACCCCCATCTGAGATGAAGAACAAAGACTGTTTACAGGAATTCAGCCTGTTTGTTTTGTGCTCTTGTCCATCCTGTTGTGTGTGGAGTTTTAGCTTAACTTGGAGTTTCATTTTATTTGCCATGTTCACATGTTTTGTAAATGGACAGTTCTGGGCACACATTCTCCAAGTCAGTGTGTTATTTTCCAATTGAAAACGTATGGCTTTGGGGTCTGTAAATTGCCAGATCTTTTGTGGCAGATCAGAAAAGCTGAATTATTTCATATTGTACAGTATTTAAATCTTTAAAGCGTTTGGCCTAAAAAGTGCAGATGTATGCATTTCCATTGGAGTTGCAAACTTACAGGTACAGCTTTGGCTAGATCGATTTTCACTGCATTTAAAGCACAGTAGCTTTTCATTTTCCGTTCCTGGCTTGGATAGTTGCCTGTTTCCATGGACAGTCTGGAGTCGAATCAAAACACAGTACAATACAAAATCTAGTATAGTTTTAGTTTTTTGTTATTAACTTACTGTGTAGTTGAATTGTAACTGGGGGAACTAAATTGTACCTTATATTATAGAATGCCCGGTGACGCTGGAATTGTGTAAACTATTTCATTAATTGCAATGTCTGCATTTTAAAATGTGTATATCACTCCCAAAGCACTCGATTAACATGTATATCGGGGCTATGGATGGGCATCATTGGGAGTCCATATTTACACATCTGTAAAGTCGTTATCGGTAATAATGTAGCTCACAATGACATACAGACTTAAGATATAGGGTTACTCAGGCAACTAGGCTAATTTTCTGACACAATTTTGACAGGATAAAACTAGCACAATGCCAGAACAATTGTGTAACTGCTTATTCCATACCTGCCACAAAGAGGTTTCTTGCTACTATGCCATTGAATAATTTACTATATTAGGTAACCAATATTGGAAATAGACCAACTGTAGCCTGTTCATAGAGTTGTCATTCTTTTCTAATAATACAAATTAAAAAAAAAAAAAAACACGAGAGCATTGCACTATTTTCTCTCTTAAAAAATTAGAATTTTAGTTTTTGAGTCAATACATTTTGTATTACACAGCGCCAGCTAGTGGATATTGCAGGATGTACTGGAACTCAGACCACAACATGTATTGTTTGATTTTTGTTATGACAGCACTGTTGTTCAGTTTAGTATACAGTTCAAAAGTAATGAAATGTTAAAGACATTGTGCATTTTTGTTGCTAAGCTGATGAAGCCAGAATCAGCAGTTTTCTAAATATTATTGATTTGCTTACTGTATAAACTGAATTTACAATCCATTGACAACAGGATGAAAAAAACTATATAACCTTTTCCATGTGAAAAATAACTCTTAATAGCATATATGTAATCAAAACTTGTGGCCACTTTGATGTGAATTTAATGAATACTATCACTATTATACTGCAACATTTTACAGATGTATCTTTACCTTTTGTATATTCCAGAGAATACTCATTTATATTCCATACATTGTGGCAAGGGCAATAAAGTACTGTAAAAAACAAAATCTAAAATATAGTAAAATACATGTGCACAGTATAGGATATTACATATGCAGTATAACAAAAAAGATGTGTTCAGAATACTAGTTCAATACTTGCTTTTAAATTGAGCAATCCTTCAGTACTTTGTATTGCATCTGACTGTAAAATCTCTTTGCCCTAGGTGCTTCCCAGTTTAAAGACCTGATCCTTCACTATGTTGAGATTACGGATCACCAACTCCGCAGTCTTCACACTCATCAGTGGGTTAGCACTGGTCTTCTTATACTCCTGGCAGGGTGGCGTCAGCCCCCAGGCTGAGGAGCAGAATGGCAAAGTCCACGTTCTGATCCTGTCCTCCTGGCGCTCAGGCTCCTCCTTCGTGGGACAGGTCTTCAACCAGCACCCGGATGTGTTCTATCTAATGGAGCCCGCCTGGCACGTGTGGGTCAGCATGTACCAGAACAGCGCCAGCACGTTGCGGATGGCGGTCCGGGACCTCATCCGATCAGTCTTCCAGTGCGACATGTACGTCTTTGATGCCTACATGCCCGAAAAGCGTAACGTGACGCATCTGTTCCAGTGGTCAGTCAGCCGTGCGCTTTGCTCGCCGCCTGCATGTGTCCTGTACGAGCGGGAGGAGATCAGCAACGAGATGACCTGCAAGAAGATGTGCAACAAGACTCCGTTCGAGAAGGTGGAGGAAGCCTGCAAGTCCTACAGCCACGTGGTGTTGAAAGAGGTACGCGTCTTTGACCTGGAAACCCTCTACCCTCTTCTCAAAGACCCGTCCCTCAATCTCAAAATCATCCACCTCATCCGAGACCCGAGGGCGGTGGTCAAGTCCCGTGAACAGTCGATGAAGGCCTTCATGCGGGACAATGGCATTGTCCTCAACACCAAAGGTGTTCAAGTGGTAGACGCCCACTACCGGGTGATGCGGGAAATCTGCCGGAGCCACGTCCAGATTTACGAAACAGCCACTCAGAAAGCACCCAGCTTCTTAAAGGGCCGATACATGATGGTGAGATATGATGACCTCGTACGGGACCCACTTGCTGAAATTTCAGCGATGTATAAGTTTGCAGAGTTAACCTTGACCCCTAAGCTTAAATCTTGGATATATGATATCACACACGGCAAAGGCCATGGGAATGAGCAGGCCTTTCTAACCACCTCTCGCAATGCAGTGAACGTCTCGCAGGCCTGGAGAGTCGCGCTGCCGTACGAGAAGGTTGCTAAAATACAGGAGGTCTGCAAAGGGGCGATGAACATGCTGGGCTACCAACTAGTGGGGTCTGGCAAAGAACAGAAGCGACTGTGGCAGGATATGTTGTTGCCAAGGAAACAATACAAGTTCACTTGGTTACCCTCCAAGACAACAGATACATTAAAAGATTAAGTTTTGTGGACCTGTCAAAGTTATTTGAGATTTCTTTTAACTGTTTACTTTTTTATTTTTATTATTTAATGTGCTCAGTTATTTGACCTCCAATTTGGAATGTCCAATCATTTTTTTCTGCTCATCGCAACCAGTCCTCACACAGCTCAGGGGAATTGAAGGTTCAGCGGGTGTCCTCCGATCCCACGACCGAGCCAGCTTCCTCTTTTACACCCAGGAGAGTGGATATCAGTGAGTTACCAACCTCTGGAGGACAAAGGCCAGCCCTGCAGGTGTCTGCTTTTGAGCCAGCAAGGTTCACTCTAGTGCTATAAGGAGAGACAGAGTCCCTGCCAGATTTGCGCCTCTAACCCATGGGAGCGCTAGAACAATATGACACTGGAAACAAATTTATATATAATATATATATATATATATATATATATATATATATATATATATATATACAGTACCAGTCAAAAGTTTGAGTACACCTGCTTAAAGCCAGGTTTTTCATGATTATCTATGCTTTTAACTGTATAAACTTGTCTATAAACACTTAATATTTCATTATATGATACGTGTACTTATATAAGCTGATAATTATAAGTAAATTGCATTCAAAAATTTAATTTTTAAATGAAAATGTAAATCTTGTCAACTTCAATGAAATGGTCACCCAAAGCAAGGGGATTTCAGTCTGAAGCCCAAGTCAGTTAAAAGTCTGAATTTTGTATAACACAGTGTTAGAACACTGGCCTAAGTATAAAAGTGTCTTTGTTAGATGTTCTCTGAGTTAACTAGCATGTTACCTAATTAACCTTTTGTCACCAATTATTATTAACAGATGAGGGTCCATGATTACTATAAATATAGGTAGCGTAGGCACAAGTTTATCATTCCTGAATGTAAGGGAGCAGAAAATGGCAAAATACGCTCAGTTAATCAAAGAAAAAAGACTGCAATTACTTTAAGAAATGAAGGTCAATCTTTAAGACAAATCGCAAGAACTTTGTAAGTGTCTGTAACTGCTGTGGCCAAGACCATCAAACGATTTGAAGAAACTGGCACTCATGAGGACCGAACAGGGTCAGGCAGGCCAAGGGTGACCTCAAAATCAGAGAATAAGTTCATTCGAGTCTGCGAAACTGGCGATTAACTGCCCCTGAAATACAAGCTCAGTTAAATGCTACTAGAAGTACAGATGTTTCAACATCAGCTGTTCAGAGGAAATTGCATGAAGCTAGCCTAACTGGAAGAATTGCTGCAAAGAAACCATTATTAAGAGTGCAGAATAAGAGGAAGAGACTTGCCTGGGCCAAAAAACACAGAAACTGGACGTTTGAGGAGTGGAAGTCGGTCTTATGGACTGATGAGTCAAAATTTGAAATATTTGGGTTCAACCGCCGGGTATTTGTAAGACGCAGAGAGGGTGAGCGCATGAGTTCTGCATGTGTGGTTCCCACTGTTAAGCATGGAGGAGGCAGTGTCATGGTCTGGGGTTGCTTTGCTGGTGACAGAGTTGATGATCTTTACCAAGTCCATGGCAAGCTCAACCAGCATGTCTGTCATAGCATACTTTAGAGGCATGCCATTCCATCAGGATTATGGCTAGTTGGGCAGTCCTTCATTCTTCAGCAAGATAATGACCCGAAACACACCTCAAAGTTGTGCAAGAACTATCTGGCGAAAAAGGAAAGTGAAGGACAACTCAATCTAATGACCTGGCCTGCCCAGTCTCCAGACCTCAATCCCATAGAACTTGTATGGGACGAACTGGACAGAAGAGTCAAAGCAAAGCTACCCACAAGTGCCCTACATCTCTGGGAATTGCTGCAGAAGAGCTGGGAAGACATGTTGGGTGATTTCCTGCTGAAACTTGTTAACCGAATGCCTCGTGTTTGTGAGGCTGTTATTAAGGCAAAGGGTGGCTATTTTGAGGAATCCAAGATTTAGAGACCATTTACAATTTTCTTGAACTTTGCTTTGGTACTCCTTATGTTTTGTTTTGTATATAGTAACATATGTTTTCAATTTCAAGTATTTACAGAAACATATACGACGTAAAACATTGTCAATTATGAAAAAAACCCTAACCCTAACCAAGTGTACTCAAACTGTTGATGTATGTGTGTGTGTGTGTGTGTGTGTGTGTACATATATATATATATATATATATATATATATATATATATATATATATATATATATGTACACACACACACACAGTGCACCAAAGGTGCATCTTAATGACTAAGTGACCTCACTGGTAATACACAGTTATGAATTCTGCTGGATTTTTAAAGAATGACCACCAGGGGGAGCAGAGATTACGGGTTTGGTTGGGATGTATAAGAAGTTCAAGGCCTTTCAAACAAGACAAGTGACAAATATATGTATATAAGCACTACACTTTGAAAATGTCCAATTCTTGATAAAATTATGTTAATACAAATTTATAATGTTACAATATCTACTGGTACAAGTAAAGTTAACTGGTTAACTGTACTATTTCTGGGATGAACAAGGCTAAAGCAGGATAACATCAGTACCCACTGAGAGCTACTGCACAAAGCTATTTTGTGATATCTCATGAAGGTATCAGCTTTTCCTGTGGTGTGATGATTAATGAGGGGAACATTAATTGAGTGAAGGGTTTAAAAAAAGAAACCTAAAAAATGTCACTGGGAGCTTTCTGGAGAGAGAAATCAATGCATTTGGTAGCCAGTGGACTCCTGCACAATAGTCAGGGATTATACTTGAGGAAGAGAGTTTCAATAAATCCTGACAAAGACACTTCCAGAAGATACCGGGTTAGATGCTGTTGACAGCGACTGTTGGATGTTTCGCACAATTTAATTGGTTTGGGGTTACAATTTCAAAGGGGTCCAAAATAAAACTTGTCAAGTGGTCTTCAAGTTAAGAGATAAATGACAACAAACAGATTTCAACTGGTATCATTTTAAATTGAGAAAATGACTATTTTCCTTTTGTCAAAGTTATCTGCTTGTGTGTTACTTTGGAAAGGCTTTTATTCGCTCTTTTGAGCCCCTACAGTGGCTTTTGTCTTGTTTAAATACGTCAGGCTTTGTTAGCGAATGATTGGTGTCATATAAAAAAAAAAGTAGGTTAAATGATGAAATGATGATGTAGGCAAAGTAACAGTAGGTGATGAAGAACAAAAGTAGCCAATAGGTTGGTGTTACAGGATTGGCTTTCAGTGTGGAAGTCAGCTTGTTGCTATGTAGATACAGGCATTGTTCACCTGTTATCTTGCCACCAAACATTTGCTCACACACGTGCCTTTGTCAGTTTTACAATACTAAAATTACAACACTGGTAAAGTCATTTGCGGAAACATTTATCTGCTTCATTTACAGCACTGGGAAAGTTGCTTGTTGATTGTATCAACCACAGATTATCCAGGGGTTACCCCTAAAAATTAGCGGTAGATTGTCTGGTCTAACCCAGTGGGGTATAGGTGGGTAAAATCAGTCCTTTAGTTTGCTGAAGTTTTACATCAGAATTGATGTCTGAATGTTTGTATGGGTGGATAATTCATTAAGATCCACCATCTCTGTTCCTGCGTTGGTTTGGGATGCACCTATTTTACAAAGAGAGAGATTCATACTGATTCACCTTTCAATAGACCTAATATGAAAGTTAAAAATGAGAGAAAATGCACTATATATGTTCTAAGGGTGTAATGATTCATATTTTCTTTCATTGTTCTACTGTACCGTTTCTAGATACAAACCAAAAGCACAGCATAGCTCATTGTAGTTCACCAATCAGTTCTTGAATGGAGAACAATGTGTTTTTTAATTGGTATGACTACATACTCTCTCTAACTTATTTAACAAAATAGTCCATCATTAAATGACAATTTTATCTCATTGTGCACCATACAAGCAGGAGATCAGGACCACCACTTGTATCATATGATATCATATGGTCACCTGCATATTGAGATATGTATCTCATTGTGACATTAGTGTATCGTATACCCTTAAGATGTACTCAGCCCATCGGTGTCCTTCGGTATACTTCAGATTGCAATTCTATGATAACAATTAGCCTGTTAGTCAAACTGCAGCTCCAGGTCCTTTGCAATGGATCCCTGTAGCTTTTCTTGTCTTAGATCGCACTGACACCCTTCCATTTTTACAGGCTGGTTAGTTCTTATTGGAGAAGTCTGTTTTGTGATGAATTTGTGTAAATGTAACATGATTGTAGGACATTGTAGCTATGAGGGTTGGTACTACAAGGGAAGACAATTCTGATCTTCCCTGAAACCCTTTCTATTAAAAACTCTGCAGTTTGGTCTTTTCAATACAGATTTCAAATAGTAGTATGGTCAATTGCAAAAAACTAAGGGTAGCATACTAACTGGGAATGATCCTGTAGTTAGTAGAGAGGACAGTACTAATGATATACTGGAGCACTTCCAGATAGACTGCAGGTAGGGTTTTAAAATTTTTACAGTTGCAACACCATAGAAATATAAATATAGACAGGTTTAGCTAATTCCCAAGTTGCCTTTTGGAGTGCTGTCTATGTCATCTCATTTCTTACATTAGGCTGTAGTTGCTCTTTTCCAATAAACACAACTACATTGAATTAGTTGTCTCTGAGTCTTTCCTACATTATGAATGAATAATTGAAAGTGAAACCATTAAGCTGACCTAATGGACAATCCCTGGTAAGTGTATTGGTATTCACAGGACTACATAATTGAAATAAACTCATTCAGACAATAGGCAGTAGAACAAAGTGTTCTAATAGGAAAAGGAAAAAAACACACAAAGCCGCAAACAACAACTCTTGCACTCTCATTGTTGAATTTGAAGTGTACATTCCACAATATTCTGGAGTATTTCCAAAGGTGCAAGGCAAGGCAAGGCAGCCGACAGACTTCATGGTTGAGCTGGCAGTGCTCCGGCTTTGCTAACACCAGCTCCGGCTCTGATTTGGATTTCTTTTGTTTACAATTACATTACTTGGTTCCTATTGTGTTTTGAAGTAAATTTGTTAAGCGCAAATAGGTCAAAATAACCTGTTCTTGCATCTCTCAAAGTACCATTGACCAAGATCCAAAACCACTGATTCAACAATGAATGACCTGATAAAGATTCACATGAACTGGACAGGAATTAATTGTGAAGACACTTAGTATTATTATTTGGTAGATGTTTGGGGGGGACTTTTTTAATATGGTTATTTGCTGTGGATTAGTGAGGCAACATTTCTAAAAGCAATGGCCACCTTGAAAAGCTTTTGTGGTAAATTAATTATTTTCAGATCAGCATTTTCAGTATTTGTTTTGCAGGTTTATATACAAAATCATTTAAATATTTGTATTTCAATGATTGCTAGTGTGATGCAAAGCCAGCTTGCATTTAAAAAAATTACGATCTTAGCTTCTGATTCCAAATTGCGAGCTTCAGTTTTTTAGAGTGCAAGCCAAATTAGAAAGAGGAGGGTTTTCCCCTGTGTCATCACCAAAAGTTGTGTTCTTTCTTTTCTATCTGCCTTTGAGATGACGCTGTCTGGAATGTGTACTTGGTTGAAAATATCTGCATGTTGCAGCTGCAGCTTAAGTAATGATGTTGGTTGCGTCCCCACAAGTGGAGGAGAACAAGACCTGTCTTGTGGAGGAAGGTGGAGAGGAGAGGATAAAAAAAAGGGGGGGGGGGTGGACTTCCCACCAGAGAGGAGAGTGGAAGTTGGGGGTGTTGGTCCCTGAGAGAAGAGGAAGGTGTACAAACTGTACTTGTTAAAGATTGTTAGTGTACATTCAATAATTCTTCATTCTATTATGGAATGGGTTTAATAACATTCTTTAAAAAAAAAAAAACAGTCATTTTTCACCTTCCTCAGGTACCAACACCCCCACCTTCCATGCTTCTCCCTGGCAGGGAGGGCCAGGCCCCCCCTCCCTCAGTATCTTCTTCCACCTCCCTCCACAGGGCAAATCTTCTCCTACTCCACCTGCGGACACACAACCAAGATTATTAGTTAGAACCAACATTGTTACTTATCTCAGGAAGCTGGATTTGAACTGTTATTTTCAGGAAGAGAAGGCCATGGGATTAATTCACTTTACCACCAGCTCCCACAGGAATCCTTTGTTGCACACTGACTATAAGGGTAAATTAATCAATTCTGAGAAAAAAAGGAAATGATTGGTTTGATTTGAAACAGCACAGCATACTAGTACATTAGCCCATTGTGCTATCTCACTTCCATGGAAAATGCTCCTTTATCATTGTCTCTACAAGAACTGAGACAATTCTATGAAAATAAAGGAAGGAACCAGGTGGATTTGAACCCAGTCCCCACTTCTGAAGTTGAGAATCATGGATCTTAGTGCACAATTGCAGAGTTTCATGCCACTGATGAAACTCACACCCAACCATATTGCACAGTAGGTCTATGAGGTAAATACCAGGGTAAATGCAGTATGTTCTAGATTGTATAGTGAAATCAACCAGCAATTTAACTCAACATTACAATGTTTGATATCAGCATAACTTGATAAAATAAAAAACATTCAACAAACAACTCTGAACAGCCTAAAACATGTTGTCCAGAGCTTGAACTGGTGAATTTGTAACAGGGTCTTTATTACAATACACCAGTCTGAAAATGTTTCACTAAACTGTCACTGACCTCTGTGTATGACCTTAACATGTGATCCACCCTGCAACACACATGCACACGCACACACACAAATTAATCTTTTAATTAGATTAGAATACAGCAGTTTGTCCTCGCACAATGAAGGGGGGTGTTACTGTGACCAGCTGTCCCCAGTTTATGGGATGTGTCCACTAATGCATTTAAATTGTAATCAACTGAATGTGACCGATCTTGTAAGGCAGGATTTTGCCTAAGCTAATATAATGAATTCCTGTTGACAGCAATTCATCTCAGAGACAAGTAGGCTTAAATGAAATGGAAATAGAACCACATGACAGCTCCAAAACTAGGAAATGTAAAACCCCAAAACTTTATACAAACACAAAACAGCTGACTTTTAAAAAAATGCACACCTTTTTTTCAGAAAACATATTGACCGTTGTCATTAGCAACACCTGCTTATCACTCCACACACACACACACTGTTCACCCCAGGCACACCATGTGCAGCTTAATGAAAGTTAGATTATTATTATTGTACCAAGCTGGGGAGGAAATCCCCACAGGTCATACTAACGTACATCACACTATTTGTAAGTAAACTACTGCATCAAGTACAGTGGGCACGTTTGTCTACCAGATAGAGAGCTACTCACTCAGTCCATTCAAATCCACAACCTTGTTCCAATCAAGTCTTTTTTTATGACCTTGTTGGAAGAAGTTTCTGGATCAGAATTGACTTTTATAGAAGAATATTGTGATACTTGATTGTAGTGCTTATAACGGATTTCTGATTTGGCTTTAAGATCACTGATACGATTAAAATATTTTCCACTGCTTGGCACTGTAATATTTTGATTGAAAGCAAAGATTAAGATGAGGGGAGCCTGAAGTCTTGGGTGCCTAGGTTTGCGCCCTGGCTGTGAACCGCATTGGCTCTGGCGCTCCTGTGAGTTAGGTGGCAAAACCATGAGTGTTTCCCCTCATTGTGCTACAGCGGACCCTACTGGCCAGGCATCCTGCAAGCTCAAGGGGACACCTGTAGGGCTGGCTTTTGTAACCAACATCTGCTTGTGGCTTGGTCATGGGATCAGAGGGTGCTGTCTACTGACCTTCAGCTCTCCTGAGTTGTGTGAGGAATTGCTGCAGAGGGAATGTGAGTAAACATTTTAATTTGGTAAAAAAAAAAAATAGGGGTAAAGTAAATGGGCACTCTAAAACTATTAACCACTATTTGCTGTTACTTCACAGATAAACAGAACTTTCACAGAAAAAACACAGAAAGCTTAGCTCAGAATGCAAATACAGCCAGTATCACAGCCTGGAGCTGCATGGTCTTATCTTTCTCCAGTGTATTTGAGGTGTAGTTCTCTAGTTGCCATAGTAACAGTTGTTTCTTAGCTGTGCAGATATGCCTTGCCTGAGTACAGGCCTCAAAAAGCCTTTCTGTGGAAGCTTAAAATATGTTTTTATTTTTAATTTTGTAAGCTTAGCGTTCCTAGAAATTGAGGGGCATGTTGCCAGTGTTGTGAGTCTCTTGAGCAAACATTTTGCTATAGCTGCTTCATCTTACAATATTTATTTAGTTATGAGCCACGCTTTTAGCCATTTTAGTGCTATTCATTACATTGAACTTAATGGGGCTTTTCACTTTGAAATGCTACACAACTATAAAAACAAAATAGGAAGGACAGAAGAAGGTAGTTTTTCTTTTGGAGGGTGCTACAGTATTTTTTTTTTTAAATTGTGAGATAAAATTCTAGCCTGGTTCCTGAAGAAACAGTTTATGAATAAATAAAGGAATTTCAATATCTATACTAAGGGGATATCGTTAAAATATCAACTGCAGTACTGGAAAAAGAACTGTGGATTGCCGCTGACACTACTGGTTCAAATGGCTTAACAGGAACCCAACCCACTAGATAGTCAGTGCTTTAGGCTGCATTTCATTTAGTTTTTTCAGTCGTGTTGAAGTATAAAGTGACCCCCTGACTTGCATGCATGTGTAATATTGCAGCTTCTTTGTAATTTTACGATGGTACAGTACTGTGTTTATTAATTGTCTTTCTCAACCATAGTGTTTCCTGCTATTGTGGTGGTGATTAAGAGCATGCAGGCAGCAACATGACACACAGATGGCGACAGGGGTTGTAGAAGGTATAAAAACTACATTTCCTAATGCTTTAAAATGATGTGACAATCATTTAATTCTCACACACTACACTCAACTACTGTAAGTGTGGAGTTAATACTTCCTACAGAGAGTTGAACAAATAATTCCCTACAGAACTCATATTAAATAATAAAGCACCCTAGCATTCTAATATGTTCAACCCTTTACCCTTACTAAATCTTGGCATTTATTTACCAGGAAAATATGAGACCATTCCTGAATTAATCTGCCTTTAAATTGTTGTGGGGGATGGGAATCTGTGGAAATGCAGTTTACACACATTCCAGAATACAGAGATTCAATATGCATCTATGCACCTATTTAGGCAAGGGTTTGTTATATATTACCAGAGTTTCTTGTGCTTTCCTAAAATTAGTTACTCCCAAATTAGTTCTTAAGACACCTTAGCAATTATATTTGGTTCTAATTTTATAAAATACCAAGTACTTTTCTCTTTTAAAAAAATACGAGTTTATTACAGATTGGAGTAAAACACTAAGGCCCCACCAATAATTGTTAAATGGCTGTGTGTATGCTATTTTATAATGCATTACAAGGTTATGGGACATCACCGTGCCTTAGGTGAGGCAAAGCAACTGATAAATTGTAACTTTCCCAATGAGTCATAAGCATATCCCTCCCCCCCTTGCCTGAAACACTCAAACAGCACCATTCTGGAAGCTGGTTGAAGCAGAATATTTCCTAACACTAATTTGCAGAACAGACAAGTTGTTTCAAACCAAGAATGCTCACTTGAAAACAATGTCAATGGAGAGCTACATACCAGCCCAGTACTACAACTGCTGCCTTTGTCCAACATAAATAAATCATTTTGTCATTTTTTTTTTTAGTATAGGACTCATCAAACCCTGTGTCATTTGTGCAAACAGTTATTTCTTATTAAGCCTTGGTACTGGTTTGCAGTGTTTCTTGATGTTTTAATACACTTGCTGATACCATCACTGTTCATATAGAGCCCTCACCACTGGAATAAATATAAGAACAGCTTCCAAGTCAGCTGTCGGATGAAGCTCTGAACCTGTTTTGTGCTTCAGGATTATATTTTCCACCCAGATAACAGCTGCTATCTCAGCTTTAGACCTGGAAAAAAGCTGCATGGCTTGCAGGCACAATATTAATTCCATACTGACAATGGCAGCACTTACCTAGTGCCAATCCCCCCCCATACCTGGCTTTAACAAGCACAGTGCTTGATGTGCCCTGGGCACCCTCAAATTGAACAAAATCAAAATGCACCTTGCCCAACAATTTCAAGTTGCTTGTTTTATGTATTTCTTTGTTCTGCTCAACTGCACAATTTTAATGCTTCTTAAAAGCTAAGCAGCAAAAATCAGGCTCTGAGAGGTTTCCATTTTGTTATGCCGCCACCCTTGCTGTCCACCATCTGCCAATGCAGCAAGCCAAGTAAATCTACACGAATGTACTGCAGTCACACAAGGCCCTGCAGGTTAAGTTACATGAACTACTTGTCTTGGAGAAAAGGTTCCATCGTCCCATATATTAAAAGCAGCATTTTCTAACCCAGCACATCCTTCCCATTTGAAATATAAACAAAGCAATATATTTAGGAAATCTTTATTTATTTATTTTTTTATTATGAAGGTATTTTCTCTGTGAAATGAACAAATCTGCCAGACAGGCACCTGCAATATAAAATGCATTCTCGAATTAGGAAATAAAATTGCTCAAAATGGGCAAAAAGTTATTTTAATTAGGTACCAAGGTTTTTCAAATGATCTCATCGTTTCTAGCAAGATTCATCCAGGTATTAATGTACTTTTGTATTCAAGAACATATTATTTAAAGCCAAACAGTGGTTAATTTTACCCTCACTACCCACTTCTAGTATGTAAACATTATATAAATTACAACACTTTATATATATATATATATATATATATATATATATATATATATATATATATATATATATAATTTTAAATTTCAATTATAAAATAAAAAAATGTTTGGTATAAAAAATATTTCAACTTTCTCTCATACAATAGTGCACAGTGTGAAATGAAAAATTAAAAAAAAAGGCTTTTGGTCTCAAGACTTTTTGGTGTATATTAAAAAAGAAATAGTACAATCACACTTCTGTCTGGGTGGTCGGTCTGAGTTTTTTGTAGATGGCGTTAATGATCACTATAAGCAGCATTTCTGAGGTGCTGCTGAGAGCCACGATAAAGGGCGCTTGCGATGCAAAGTCTGCCTCCAGCCGGCGGAAAGACAGCTGCATGACGGCGAGGGCCAGGAGGCTGTTCTGAACCCCAATCTCAATGCTGACTGTCTTGCGATGAGGCGCTGTCAGTCTCAAAGCAGCTGCCATGAGGTAGCCCAAAAACAGTCCAAAAAGTGGCACCGTGACCCCGACCACTATTATCTGCGGTTTAACACTGGCAAGTATGGAAGCTCCCATTTCATACGCCATGAAAATACCTCCGACGATAAGGATGAAGCTGAATGGCCGTATGAGGGTAAGCAGAACCCGGGAGACGCTGGGGAACTTGTACTTTATGAGCATGCCGGTAGAAATAGGAACAGCAATGAACAGCAGGGTGACAAGGATTTTAACAAATGGCACGTGAAGGGTCTCGTGTACATTGAGAAGGCGGCCGTAGATGGTGGAGGTGAGTGGCATCATGCCAGTGGCGACTACAGTGGAGATGAGGGTCATGGATATGGCAAGGGTCACATCGCCACCCAGGAGGAGGCTGTACAGGTAACCGCCCCCACCTCCCGGCGCCGAACAGGTAATGATCAGCCCTAGAGACAGGGCTTTAGGAAGATAAGCAATCCTGGCCAGGGCATAAGCGTACAAAGGCATGACCACGAACTGGCCCACTATCCCCAACAATACTGGGTGCGGCTGTTTCAACAAACCTCGTAGAACGTCAATTTCCACTTTACATCCAAAAGCACATTTGTTGATGAATATCAAAGGCAAGAGGGCGAAAAGCACAGGGTTTTCAGAGAAATGGGACAGCCCATCTGCATTCCGCAACACAGCGTCATCATTCGGCGATACTCGGATAACATAATCGTTCCTCTCTTCTAAAATCACCGGTTGTGCATCGTTGCGCAAATCCAAAAACTGGATTAACAGGGGGGCCGTCCCCGCCAGACCAGATCTAATACTGACAACGTAACTTTTTTCCAGTCCTAAATTCCCGCTGTCACTTATGTTTAAAATTGTCAAAACAGCTGTGTCCAGTGATTTTACATTCACCGTCTGCTTCCAATTCTCTCCATCTGTGCCGTGCCCGTAGTGGCTGGAAATCACTATAACCCCCTTGGTATTCTGTGGAAATTCAAATTCAACTGAAGTCCCGTCTCCTATGTGGAGATACCTTCGCTCACTATGATTTATCATCAACGTTGTTCTGCTGTTATTATTACCATTAATAACGTTAAGGTCCGTAGATCCGGTAACACAAAAGATCAACCAACAGATTACAATACATTTCCTCATTGTTGTATTTTTTAAAAAAATGTGTACTTCCCCTCCCGAATTGGACTGCCAAAAAATAGCTGTACTCTTCTCTCTAGCTTTCCATCTTCCAGATCACAAAGTCGAGGTTTGCGTATGAAGTCCGATAGTTATACATTTGGTTAATTTGTCTGAGGCATCAGATTGTCAATGTAACAATTTCGTTTTTTTTCTGTTTCAGTTTTAAAAATACACGTGTATTGATTTGAGTTGCTTCCTCCTTTTTCTTCCGAGCAGTCATGAGATCGATCTAAATCTAGATCAACCTCTCCCCCCCCCCCCCCCCCTCTCTCTCTCTCTCTCTCTCTCTCTCTCTCATCCAATCACAGAGCTTAGAGCTTTAACTATTTCAGGTCGATTTTATATAAATGGTAAATAAATTGTAAACATAAGATAATATCTATGTCCACAGCTGAAATACTGTTAAAAATAATAATAAAACATACCAAACTAACTGAGTCGACCTTAACCTTTTTCATCAATCATGCTGATTAACCATTGAAGCAGCTGATAATAACATAAAGTATATATGTATATATTTTTAAATTAAAGCCAGCTAGTTCAATATAAAGTGTAGAAAATAAATAAATAAATAAATAAATAAATGGGAAGAAACACAACAGCAGCACATTTTTAGGGAACTATTTTGCCTCAGCAATCTATAATCGGTTATGACAGTCCTTTTAGATACTTTAAATACAATTGAATTACGCAAAAATATATGTGACTTAAAAAATGTGGGCACAAATCTAAGGAGAGGAGATACTTTGCTGAGAAAGAACTATACCAAGAATTCAAGGAATGATTCCACACCAGTATGAAAATACTTAACATGTCCATACTAGAAAGAATACCAACCAAGATACTCTTTGAAGGGTGGAAATTAGTACCTACAGCAACTGGTTTACCACACTATGTCGTCAGATTACTTTTCATCCTGTCAATAAGCTGTATGTTTGGGTTTGCCCTTCACTCATCACCTGCCTACAATTCAGTCAGTGTAGAACTTCGCCTAAAAGGATTATCATTGAATTTATACTGTACTAATTAATACACTTAATTTGCCAAATATAATGCGTTTCTGCTTGTCTAACGGTTTGTATCTGGTTTGAGATCTCAATCTGAACAAACTGTGCGACTGGTGTCTGTTTCTGATATACAATAAATTGTGGAATTATATATTTAGATAGATAGATATTTATATTACATTTTCCCCTCCTATCCTTTCTTCAACAAAAGCAATCCTTTTGCAGATACTTTATTATGGATTTACATAACAGTTAAACCCCTTGTAAAGGAGTCAAGAACCTTGAACACTTAGCAGCATGAAAATAGTTAATACCAGAAGGTTTGAAGTGAGAAAAGATGGGTGCAGCTGGGTTTGTGTGTCACGCATTTTCATTAAAATTGTTGAATCACTCAAAAAACAAGGTTGCAGTACACACCTGGCTTATATTAAGTAGAATACAAATGTGTGGGTATGGGTATGGATAGAATTATCTATTTGAACACGACCTGGGATTATTGCTCTATTATCCACTTTCATGTGGTCTCCGATTAGCAGTATTGACCATGTTTCCTGATGTAACATTAGGCAATACAAGATTAATGTTAATCAGGGCCTGTGAAACCAGACGATTGTGTTTTAAATGCCTTGAATTGTGCTCACCATTAGAAACAGAATGGAATAATGTGTTTATTTTTAAACCAGTGTGCCAGCACATTATTCTATGGATAGATAATATTACAGTTATCCTTCATGTTGTCTGCTAAGTCAATGGCTGTTTGGACCAAGGTTTTCTTCTGTAATTACATAATAAAAATAAAATAGTTTTCCACTATATTTTAACTCAGGATTGGAATATTAAAACTTTATTTTACAAGAAAAAAGGTTTTCTAAATACTTATTTTATTACATTATTTATTGTAGTGTTTAGTGTGACAAACCCCATACATACATGTACATACAAAATACCAAACTTGAATTGATTATGAAGGTTCACAATCATGTTCATCTGTAGACAGCTGGGCTGTAAGCGTGGCCTTGCTAGTTGCATGCCATGAAATCAAATGTTAACACATTGCTGAAGCCAATGTGTAACATTTGTAAACAGGAAAAGGTTTTGTGAATATGGCCCTCGATCAGAGCTCCAGTCATCATTTAGGGGGTATGCTGGGAAATAATGCACAAGCTCACTGGCTAACAGTGAAATGCTTAGTTTACTGACTCAGAGCCAAGGTATTAATTAAATAGCTTGTGTTTTCTTAATGATGACAGACTGTTTCCCCTGATCACCAAAATCTTTTGAAAAAAGTACACCAATCCCTATAAAGCAGTACATAAATCAAATAATGAAACACAAAAACAGCTTTAAACAGAATGAACAGGGTTTATTCAAAAATACAAGACCAAAAAATGTACTGTCTTTATATATATATTTGAACATCAGTAAAAGGATTTGGACTACATCAAAAATAACCATTTAAAAGCATAAGCAGACAAAGATATTAATCAATCCATAACTGTAAATTACCAAAAGAATCTTTCTTGATCCAAATCATGTCCGTCATGATCCCACATAACCCTAAAATAATTCCCAAATACACCAGTGTACCTTATTTCATATGCAACAGGTATTATATATCATATTAACGGCTTGTCAGAGGTCTACATTTTATTATTAGTCAGCTAAACCATGGAAATACGCCTGTAATCTCCTATGAATCATTACTCTAGCGAGAGGCTTTCTGGCAACCTAGAACTGTTGAGCTCTTAAGCAAGCATTTGTATTTGTGTAAGGCAATATTAAATAAAGAATCTACATTAAGTATCTGTAAAATATAATATAGTTTAATCATTTTACTATATAGATTTGCAGAGTGGGGGTGGGGGTTATAGTAACTAATACTACTGTAACAATTATCAGAGCTGAAAGGGTTTTTCAAATTATTTTAGTCCACTGTATACAGAAAAAAAAGGAACTTCAACTTCATGAACACCACTTCCATGTTACGAACTTGGCATGTTAGTTTTCACTAGCTTCTGTTTTTATGCAAATTACGTAGGCTTGTTATCAACCTGAACAGACAGCCCAGTGAAAAAAACTTGATGATTGAGGCGAAAGTTTCATGGTTCCTATACATGCAAACTAATCATAAAGCACACGTGCATATTCCAATTTCTATTGGCTGCACCCATACTGTACATTACTAACTGTCCATTATTACATTTCTGACTGGCTAAGAAAAAATAAAAATGTTCTGAGAATTAGCAGAAATGTACAGATATTCCATGTGGTCCAACAGTCATTTTACTGTTTATAAAACTGTACAGTTAAAAAGGTGTTATGTATTGAGTCATACTAAATGCATCTTTTTGTTTAATCTTCAACTGCGAACAATAGTGTTTTTGGTTTACATTATGTGAATCAGTCCAGCATACACAGAGCATTCAGAGGCAAAACAACAAGGTTGCACAGTGTCCAATAACACCCAACCAAGAGAACAACATAATAAACCTTATGCTGGATTGTCAAGCTGTTTCCAGACTGCCTGATGTTCAGCAGCATCCTTTCAACCTTAGTGAGATCAGCTATAAATAAAATGAAACAGGTACTATAGGGAAGATCAATAATAGGACGCCAGAGTGCTTATACATACAGTTGATTATAATACATGGATCTCATACTCTGCTGTCTCCTGCACAGACTGCCCTTTAAACCAATAATGACAGTTTTCTCTTCTAAACAATAGCACTTTTTAATGTCGTAAAGCAGCCAACCTGAAAGAAAAAAATATAATTATTAATGTGTCATTATTTATATCCACATTTCTTCAGTACTTGTTACTTAAAATAAATGTCTCTATACGTCATGGATGACCTAAAGTATTTCTGAAGACAATTATAATAAATTTACTGCATTCAATGGCAGGTGGGCTTGTTTGGTCATTATATTTCATAAGTGGAAACAGTTTTTAATTACCATAATGAATAAAGCACATAACCGCACACAAAACAAGTACTAAATCACATGATTACGCCTCAATTCTCCAATTGGATCCTGCATTCTAATTCAGTTTCTAGAGCCAAGTTTTGCAATAATGGTAATGGGGCTCAGTAAAGCTGGGCTTAAAAGAAAACTTGGTATGGGTCATTCCATCTTGGTGACTTTTTAAAACTTGTTGCCTCAACAGAGCTCTTCATATAATTTCTAACAAGCAACTCTGCCCCTACTGGATGCAAGAAATACCACATTTGTTCCAAGGTAGCATGTGTCAATTTCTTACGTCCACTATTGGAAGAGTTTTCTATCCATACCAAGTTGCCTTTTAGGGGAATACACCATGTACCAACAGAGCTGTCAAACATGGTCCCTTTTTTGTTTTTGGGTGTTTATATATAAAGAACTACAGTATTGTATTCTATTAAGAACCTGCAAATATAACAACAAAGCATGGTCTGTAGGTGTGGCCAGTAAGGTTTCTGATCATTCAGTAGTCAGTTGGCAATGTGAACACAGAAAAAGTAATGAAGGCAATTGTGCCATCCTGCTGTGGAAAAGGACATGGATAGTGAAAAAAAAGATTTTCTAACAGATACCTTCTCGAGAGCTGGTCCTCCTTATCCTGGGCACGGGCCGAGCTCTCTCCCAGTGAAGTGGGTCCAGCTGGCAGCTCGTTCAGCTGGTCCATGACCTCCAGGCCGCTCTCCTCTGCGATCTGAATGATCAGGCTGTCCACCTGCTCCTGTGGTGTGGTCAAGGTGGTGGCCGAACTCATTGAATCCTCCATGACCTGAACAGAACAGATGCACATTTATTAATTTTAGTTTACCAGTGTAAGGTTCGATTTCTTCTTAAAAACAATGTCAGTCTTCTTCAGGTAAATTCGATCAAGCGTTTTATTCAGGAACAAAGCAAATCAAATGAGACATATGGCAATACTGAACAGAGATGGGATGTCTGAGCTCTCATGGCATCAGAGATATTAGTTTCTGAGCTGGCATCACTGCAGATGTAGTTTTCAGATCCCAGTTACAGACATTCATATACTATAATAGACTGGGCAGGTTACATCCCACAGGGCGTGGGGTTCCACCTAAAACAGGTGTAACCTAGTAATTCTTACTAACAGCAAAGCCAACCCCCTTCCGATAGGAAGTGGAGTTCTATGATTCTATTGTGTCATTTAAGCAGAATTAAAAAGTTACATTTCTGGTTTCACCAGTTGTAGCTGGGTTGATTGTGATCTGCACACAGGGCCATATCAAAATCAGCTTTTTAAGCAGAAACAATGGTCATCCACCCGTGGTCACAACTGCTCTCCAAGTCATGAAAAAACAGTTTCTTATCATGATTCTCACACAAGGAGGTATTTCGGGCTATGTACCAAGCTACATACAAATTTACTTTATCTCCAGTGCTTATGATTCACAATCCTTACGAACACGATGCAGAAAACTCAAAGACTGCCCCAGCAGCTGATTCCAGTAGTATTTCAGGGATTGACAAGTACTAAAATCCTGACATAAAACTTGGCTTGGAGGTGTTAACCTATGAGTTTTAGTATAGCATACAGTATTTGGCAATTATCTTGATCGGTTCTGTTATTCTTTTTATAAAGGATAATCAGCACCATAATTAGGGTTTAACCACATCACAGTTTTGCTTATGATTGCATGCCAATTAAATATGGTTAAAAAATTGTCTTAAATGGGAGCTTTGTGAACAAAAAACAAAGCATAACCCAGGGCATTACGTAACAGGAATGGCATACATAATTTGAATGGTTTGAAACCATTAAGAAATGGATTTGTGAAAACTTCTGTATCATTAAAATGTATACAGATTTAAAAAAAAAAAATGGTAGCGAAATAGTACATTTTTACTGGACAACACCTGTAGTTGAACTTTGAGATAACTGTATAAAACAGCTACTGTATGTACTGTATCAACTGCAACAACACTTTATCAACATGTGAGGTCTGTATTATTGATTTGGCCAGAGCTTAAAACTATGGGGCAGTGAAACAGTTAATTTTTATAGGTTATGTAACTTTATTCAGAAAATCAAAGATTACAGTTGTGTACTGAATATTAGGACAATAACTCAGTGTACTATCTTTATACTCAAGAATGCTAATAAGTCATACAACCTCAATGTTTAACGCTGTATATGTTGCAGTTATGCTGATGTATTATCTCTTTAACCTACCTATATTTTCATGATTGAAATAACAATGGCCTTTAACAGAGGGGCTTGGATCAACATACATGTTCCACTTCCTTGCTTCAGGCACCTACAGCTCACCAATGTATGGGAAAATATTTGGGATACACCTCTCTAAATCAGCTGTTGTGCTACTCATAATTTTTTAATAGAAAGTTTTTAATAGAAAGAATTAATTTAAAGGCTACAGTATCCTGCAAACAAAGCCAGTCAGACTGGCCTAAATATACTTCTGATATGGGTTCAAATCAAGTTCATGTCCGAGTAGACAAATAACTTGTTTGACTCTAGAGGACTACAAAAAAAAGGCTCTATCCAAATTAGAACTACTCTCAGTGCCTTTTTGAATATCAAGGACCACCAGTTATTGAGGTGCACATATCTGTTTCTTGAGTTATCAGTCCTAAATCCTTCAATTCAAATCCTGCAAAGTGCAACTCTAGTTTACGGTCACCTGCTCTAACCAGCCAGTTATTTGTATTCCCTACAGTGAATGCCAAGAAGCACCTTGTCTTAAGCATCCACAAATGTCCAGCCTCCTTTGGTGTCTGGTTACTTCAGGTCACAGTAGTTGGAAGTGTAAGGACAGCAAGGAGAAACTAGCAATAAGGAGCAGTCAAATTACTGATTTGAATACTTTCCAGCCAGTTTATCAAAATGCTTTATCTTGCTTAAAAATAGGCCCCCAAGAGTTCCAGCTAGAGTTTTTCTTTTTTTAATAGAATATAATAAATACATAAATAAATAAAATAAAGATAAATTCAATACTACAGAAAACAGTTAGACTGCATACCGAGGTGTGAACGTCCAGATTTTGGACTTGAGTTTCAAACTTGTCCATAACAGCCGACACCTTCTGGAGATCCATTGAGCCCAGAGCTTTGTCCAGTGCTTTTGTAACTTGGGCCATATTTTTTGTAACCTAAAACAACGAAAAAGATAATTAATGCATTTCTTGTAGTCTACACAGATATATTTATGGGACATAATGTTGGGGGTGGGGGGGGTGTAACTTTTCCAAAATGCAATATACAGTACACCTTCGCTGTAACGGCCTTCATTATAACAAACCTGGCACCTGGACCTGGACCTGGACCAACATACCAGACTATGTATGGGATGCCACCTCTGCAGTTAAGTCAACTCCGAAACGAAAATCATTTTATGTTGCAACAAAGCTGAAAGCTATGTTTAAAATGTATGTATCGTTTAAAAAAGAAAAAAAAAAGTGTACCGCAGGCATATCTGTTGTGAAGAGGTTGTCAAAAAGCAAAATTGATTACATAAAAAAAAAAAAAAAGTTGAGGATCTGATTAACTTTTCACATCAAATTTGGAATAAAAGCTCAGTTTGGGATTCTTGCATGTTGATTTAAGATTTGGTGCACTTTGAAACAATTTATATCAGATAGATTTTGAATAAAAGGTCAGCTTCAATTTGGGATTTTAAATTTTTGTACTGCATTTTAACTCATTAATTAATAGAATAAAGCAAAGGCAGAATACTGCATACATGCGACGAACAGGTGCATGTAATTCTACTTGTAGTCACAATCTCATCTCATTAACTTACTCCAACAGTTTGTCATTCATTTTTATTGTCCTTTCGCTATAACAAACCCCTCGATATAACAAATAAAAGGCTTGGACCCAAACAGGTTCATTATAGCGAGGATGTACTGTATAAGTTTAATACACACCAAAGTTTTATGCACAAAACCTTGATACTTAACCATTTGGAAATGTTACATTTGCATCCTCAGTCAGCATGGTATCTGAACAGTAAAGAGGAAGAGGGTGTTACAGGGTCAGAGAACTGCAGGGCAGTTTCACTGAATTCTTGCTTTGTCTAGCATATGGATTAACAGCTGGGTTTTTCAATCATGTTCCAAACTAAACATTATAAGGGCTGTGTTTTTGTATGTCTATGAATACAATGTTTGTATATAACCATGCACACAAGGAGCATGGCTTTACTCTAAAAACAAACCTAAAATGTCACATTGAAAAGAAACGGATCAATCATGCTGCATTTTGCCAAATTGTGTGTACTCTATACTGAAAAAGTAAATACCTGTGTGAAAGATATAAACTGAACTCCATAGCCCCAGTTGTGAACAAATTAAGTAACAAATTAATTAGCCAAACTTATTATAATTGGCCCGTTTTATTTCCATCTTGTATAATTTAATGTCTGCTTAAGCAACTCTCAGTTGGATCAATATATTTATCAAAAACAAAGCACCACCAAAAGCACAGGGCAATTTGGAGCAATTTCAGTATCAAGGCTTCATATAAATGTAAAAAATGTACTGGTGTTCAGGGATCAGCTGTCAGGAAAAAAGATGGAGTGCCATCTTGTAACCAAAAAGGTCTCTATCTTATTTTGAGCACTACAAAAACATGCAAGATCCACACAATCTACTGAAGCAAATTAAGTTGCAAATGTTATGATAGTTTACAAATTACAAAAAAAAAAAAAAAAAAAAAACTACCTCAATATAATGTATAATGTATTCCTATATATAAACAGCAGCTCACCCCCTTCATTGTTACTGCTGTCTGAACTTTTGACGCCACCGCATCGACTCGAGATGCCATTCTCAGCCAGTTCACCCCTTCATTCTTCTTTCTGATGGAATTCTCTGCATAGACCCTCGCACACTCCACATTCTTCTGCTGAAGAGCCTAACTTGGGGAAAGAGAACAGAATGCCATTCACACAGCACAGTGATACACAAAACCAAAAGCCGTGGTTAAAGTCTCCTGGTTTACAAAAACCACACCTTTAAAAACACATCTACTTATCTCAAAAAAAAAAAAGCACAAACAATACTTACAAAAGATACCTTCCACTTAACATACAGGTAGTGGACAAAAAAAAAAAATGGAAACACCTGGGTAAATGAGGGACACCAAGTATATTGAAAGCAAGGGCTTCCACACAGGTGTGGCTCAAGTATTAATTAAGCAAATAACATCAGCATGCTTAGGGTCATGTATAAAATGCTGGACAGACCTGGCTGCCTATAATTATGGCTACAAGAGGAGACCTCAATGAATTTGAAAGAGGGGTGATTGTTGGGGTGCATTTGGCAGGAGCTTCAGTGACCAAGACAGCTGAACTTGCTGATGTTTCACGAGCAACGGTGTCTAAGGTGATGTCGGCATGGAACTCCGAGGGAAAGACATCATCAGGCGGAAGTGCACACTCCAGGATCGTGATATCCAATTTGTAGTGCAAGGCAAAACAGGCGAGCAACTGCAGATTAATTGACTGCAAATTTCAACCTGGGGCACAAGCAGCCAGTTTCATCAAAATCAAGAACTCCACAGAGCTGGATACCATAGTTGGGTTGCAGTGCACAAACCGCTCATCACACCTTGCAATGCAATTTTGCAAGTCCAGAGTCCAGGATGACAATGTCTCCATCCACAGAGCACGTGCGGTCGCCCAATGATTTGATGAGCATGACACCGATGTTATCCATATGTCATGGCCTTCTCAGTCACCAGATATGAACCCATTCGAGCATTTATGGGATATTCTGGAACGACGCCCGAGACAGTGTTTTCCAACTCCATCAACCAGGCATGAGTTCACTGACTTTCTCATGGAAGAACGGAATTCTGCAGGAGGGATGCAGCACCACAGGCTGGTAGACTCTAAGCAACGGCGCATACAGGCCGTACGTAGTGGCCCAACGCCCTATTAAGTGACTTTACATTGGTGTTTCCATTTTTTTATCCACTACCTCTCTGTGTGTGTGTGTGTGTGTGTGTGTGTGTGTGTGTATATATATATATCTTTTTTTTTTTTTTTTAATTTATTTTCTTTAGAAGTAACTTGGTAATGTTGCTGTAAATATTCATTTGAACTTTCCCCTTGAGTGTTCTAACCCCTAACTTGTAATGTATCTACTACATACATATTATACTTTTCAGTCCAAATGAGCAATTTGGTTTCGTAAACTTTGAATTTCCCTTCCATGTGTGACAGATAAAAAAAAAAAATATATGCTGGAATAAACAGTGTTCTCTCCGGTTTAATAGAATGATATGCCACCCTTCTGTCGCCCTACTATAAAACCAGTAATTTAAAAGGAAACTTGGTACATGTTTAAAACTTGTTTTGTACTGTTGTTTAGATTCACATAGTTTAATTTTCTGCTTAAGTTATAAGAACATAAGAAAGTTTACAAAACAGAGGAGACCATTTGGCCCATCTCTTCAAGCAGCTTCTTAAAGGATCCCAGGGTGTCAGCTTCAACAACATTATTGGGGAGTTGGTTCCAGACTCACTCACTTCTGTGTAAAAAGTGCCTCCTATTTTCTGTTCAGAATGCTCCTTTATCTAATCTCTATTTGTGATCCCTGGTCATGGTTTCTTTTTTTAGGTCGAAAAAGTCCCTTGGGTCGACATTGTCAACACCTTTTAGAGTTCTGAATAATTCAATAGATTCAATTGTTTTAGCCTGTCTGCATATGGCATGCCCTTTAAACCCGGAATAATTCTGTTTGCTCTTCTTTGCACTCTTTCTAGAGCAGCAATATCCTTTTTGTAGCGAGGTGATCAGAACTTGACACAACATTCTAGATGCACTGTAAAGTTTTAACATTACTTCCCTTGATTTAAATTCAACACTGTTCACTACATATCCAAGCATTTTGTTGGCCTTTTTTACAGCTTCCCTACATTATCTAGATTAAGATTTTCCGAGTCAACATAAACTCCTAGGTCTTTTTCACAGATTCCTTCAATTTCTGTATCTCTCATATGGTATTTATAATGCAAATTTTTATTGCCTGCATGCAGTGCCTTACACTTTTCACTATTAAATGCCAATTACCATGTGTCTGCCCAGTTCAAAATGCTGTCTAGATCATTCTGAATGACCTTTGCTGCTGCAACAGTGTTTGCCACTCCACCTATTTTTGTGTCATCTGCAAATGTAACAAGTCTGCTTACTATACCAGAATCATTAATTCATTAATGTAGATTGGGAATAGCAGAGGACTTAATACTGATCCCTGTGGTACTCCACAGGTTACCTTCCTCCATTTTGAGGTTTCTCCCCTAATCAGTACAAAACTATACTGCATACTCAAATATGTCAATTAAACAGGGACAGTGAGCCAACTAAATGCCAGTCTACCGATTTGTCACACAGGTTTTGTTTCATGCCCCTGGTCTGCTGACTGCAATCAATCCCCTGTTGGCTCTGAATGCTTACATGATGCAGCCCCTTCTGCTCTCCAGACTGGAAGGCAGGAGATCAAAGGGTTCAATTTCACCTTGATCCTTGAGTGTCTGCAAAGCTTATTTTTCACCCTAACAATGCTAACAGCAAATGTGCCAAGTCACTTGCCCAACCAGTTGCTTTTTTACTCTCGGCCAACCTCTTTTGTTTACTGTTTAATACAGCTCAGTATGTTACTTACCAGCCAGCCTTCTTTCCCAAATTGCATAAACCACTTTTATTCCTTCAAGGTATTGAAAGCATTGTTCCCCGCCCCAATGCACTGCACAAACCTTTTTCACTTTGGCCTGTTCAGTTCTGGAGTCCTTCTCTGCTTTCTTTGCCAGTTTCTCCAGCTGCTTTGCCGTAAACTAAAGAACAGAAGTGAGAGCCTCAAATTCATTTTTCCTACAACTATAAAACAGTCAAATCAAACAGTTTGGTTTTGTGAATGTATTGTTAAAACCATTTTATTTTACAATGATTTAACTGATCTGCTGTACATGCAATAATTAGGTGTAGCATACTAATATGTGTTGTAATTTATATAATGTTTACAGACTATATGGGGTAGCGAGGGTAAAATTAACAAGTTTCATCACAACTGGATCTGTGATTTGCAATGTAAAAGTAAGTGTGACGCCACCAATATATAGATATCCCTTGCAGGGAATTAAATTTATGACATCTGCTGTAAGCGGCAACTACAGGGTTCATGAAGCATACGAGGAGATAATACACTGGTTGCTTCTCTAGTCATAGATGTCACAAGAGCTACATGTGATGTGCTGCTTCTACTTCAATAAAAAGCACCGATAAGCAGCATGAATTGTTTTTATTGCACTGGTAAAAATAATATTTCTGGTGGTATACATTAACTGCCCCATAAATGTCCTGGCTGACTTGTCCGATGTTAAAAATCTTCACCATTATAGTTGTCAAAACACTGTATCAACAGCTTCATGACAACCTGCTCACTGATGCTAGTGTTAAACCTTTGAGCTTTATCCAACTAAAAACCTATTGATGTTAAGTTTCAAACAAATAACTTAATAGGCCAAGAAAGGGGCTCAACATGGTCTATCGGACACACCCATAATGCTCAACGCAGAGCTAACAAGGACTTCATTTTTGAAAATTAACAAATAAATAAATAAATAAATAGATAGTAACATATTAATTTACATGGTATGAATTTTGGCTTTCAAACTGGCAGACTGTTAGGGCAGTGGGGCTAGCAGGTGTCAAATATTCAACTCAATTTAGGTTGTTTAAAATCAATATTACAGTAGATTTGTGTTCAAGTTACCACAGCTGATACAACAAACCACCAAATGTGCCGTGCACCTTTCTCGAGTAATACAAACCATTCAGATGTTTCAAATTCTGGTAAACAGTTTCTAGTATATGTAAAAAGTTAGATGAACCCCTAGGGCCAATGGCACGCTATTATTCTTTTCAATCAGCCTTTTTGGAAGTTATGTTTTCAGGAATATTTAGTAAGCATGGCAAATTACTATTTAAGTAGAAACAAAAATAGAGAATCAAACACAACAGACATTAATAGGAATAAACAGGTAAGGAACTTAATACAGTATTCAAAATATATAAAAAGTATCCCTTTAATGGTTATGGTTGTGATTTAGCTTTAATGTGATGCAGGTACTTGACCACATCATCATCATCACACAGGTACTGTGTTCCCGTCATTCTGACTTCTATTTTACTAATCTAACATTACAATGTGTACATCACGTTTGTATTTAGGAGAAAGTTAAAAATACATTATAAAGATTAAATGCAGGCTATGATGGTCAGTGTTCAAATTCTCAGTCAGTTAACATAATTGCGTTATTGAGTACAATCAAATCTGTACAGCATATGTAACCTCGTCTACTATTTTAATCTTTCCATAAACTCAGTCTACTTCACTTCCCACCCTCAGTGCTTTTGCAGTTCTAGGCAGCATCACTCCCCATTGACCGATTTCAGTGACTACACACAGGTGAGCTTATACTAAATACAATTTGGCAGACATAAGCTTAACAACAGATGCTTCATCTTGCATACTGAGCCTGGTATCAGTTGTCATTAAAATTTATAAACAGGAAAGATATTTGCATCATTGATTTCGAGTTCAATCACACAAATCTAAATCAAGTAGAGAAATTTTTATATATATTTTTATATATATATATATATATATATATATATATATATATATATATATATATATATATATATATATATATATATATATATATATATATATATATAATAGAGAGAGAGAGAGAGAGAGAGGAGAGAGAGAGAGAGAGAGAGAGAGAAGAGAGAGAGAGAGAGAGAGAGAGAGAGAGAGAGAGAGAGAGGAGAGAGAGAGAGAGAGAGAGAGAGAGAGAGAGAGAGAGAGAGAGAGAGAGAGAGAGAGAGAGGGGCCAATATATTAGGTCAATGGTTAATGTCATAGTCATTAACATGCATGCAGGATTTACTACCTCAAATAGCTCGTCAGATACGAGGCTTTGTAAAATTACTAGCACAAGTGTTTTCATGTATAATATCCAAATCAAACTTGACCTAGAAGATTAAACAAATACAGTTGCGTACCTGGAATAAAGATAATATTTCAAATATTTAGGGTCACCCCAATATGACAGCCATCTTGGTCAAATGTGTACACAGTGGTTTGCAGAAGTTTTTACATTTGCAAGGTTTTCACATTTTGTTGGCACCTGAGCGTACTCTACGACACTTTCAAATTAGGCTTTACATGTAAAATCTACACAAACTACTACATATTGATAAAGCTAAAAAAATGCATACAGCATATAAATAAATAATATTTAGAGAAAAGCAGATTAATCTCAGTTGCATAAGTATTCAACCCCTTTGCTACTGCACCCCTAAATCAGCTTAGGTGCAAATGATTTGTTTGAAAGGTCACAAAATTAGTGAAATGGTTTCCGCCTGTGTGTACTCAAAGTGGTTTAACTTGTAGATAATTTCCCTCAGGTATATAAAGATCACATAATGATCTAACAAAGCAATCATGAAGACCAAGGAGCTTTCAAAACAACTCAGGGATAAAGTGGTAGAGAGGCACAGAGCAGGAGAATGGTACAAGAACAATTCAAAAGGGCTGCTTATCCCTCTCAGCACAGCAATGTCCATCCTTAAGAAGTGAAAGATACATCATACCACCCAGACACTACCCAGATCAGGTCGCCCTCCCAAACTGAGCAGCCATGCAAGCAAGAAACTGGTTCGGGATGTCACTCTGAAGCCAAAGACCTTGAAAGATCTACAAAGTTCACACATCAACAGCAAGCTGGTCCCTACACAAAGCTGGCCTGTATGGACGAATGGCAAAAAAGAAGCCATTACTCAAAAAGCCTCATCTTAAAGCACGTATGGAGTTTGCGAAAAAGCGTGTAGAGGATACTGCAGACATGTGGAAAAAGGTTTTGTGGTCAGATGAGACAAAAATTGAACTTTTTGGTCTAAATTCCAAGCGTTAGGCCTGGCGCAAGCCCAACACTGCACATCACCCAGTCAACACCATCCCAACTGTCAAGCATGGTGGTGGCAGCATCATGTTATGGGAATGCTTCTCTTCAGTAGGGACTGGGAAGCTTGTCAGGATAGCGGGGAGAATGGATGGAACAAAAGTACAGGCAAATCCTTGAGGAAAATCTGTTTGAGTCAGCCAAGACTGGGGAGGAAATTCACATTTCAGCAGGACAACCTAAAGGATTCCAGCAGGATAACCTAAAAGCACAAAGCCAAAACCACACTGGAGTGGTTGAACAATAAGAGAATTAATGTTCTTGAGTGGCCCAGTCAAAGTCCTGACTTGAATCCAATCGAAAATTTATGGCAAGACTTGAAGATTGCAGTCCATCGACGATCCCCAACAAACTTATCAGAACTTGAGAAATTTTCTTGTGAAGAATGGCAGAAAATATCACCATCCTACTGTGCAAAGCTAGTAAAGACCGATACAAAAAGACTCATAGCAGTAATTGCTGCAAGAGGTGCTTCTACCAACTTAAGGGGCTGAATACTTATGCAACCAGTAAATTTCATTTTGTACATTTTCTTTGCAAGTTTTGCTGACATTTAACCTCCTCATATAACATTGTTCAGTTTAACCACTACAGCTTTGAATAAAAAAAAAAAAAAGTTTGTTTGAAAAATTGTGCACACATTATTTGTAATTCAACAAAATATGACATTAGTAGAGGGTGAGTACTTCTGCAAACCACTGTACATAAAGTTGCACATGAACCAGTTTGTGAGATATTACCAATTGAAATACTGGATGCAAATTTCCAAACATTCAATCTTCGCTCACAGAAAAATTTCATTTGTGGGTCAACTGTAATATGGTAATTAAAAATTTAAAAAAAAAAAACTGTTTAAAAGATTAACTTATTTGATTTATGCTTTTTTATATGAATCATAAATATTTCAGTACTCACCTTCAGCTGAAATAATGTATCTGTAAAGAACAGAGAAAACAGCATTACAAAACACTCAAAGGTGAAGAGAAGGGTATTAAATGTCACACTTTCCCTCGACATGATTAGAAAACAATTCAGCTGCATGAGGATGAACGTTTTATGGGCACAAAATTACCATTTTGAATAACAACATCATCAGAACTGCACTCACATCATGCAATGAAAAAAAAAAAGGAATGGGGAAAGTAGTGTTAGTTTATCAAATAAGAATACATTAGTGGCTTCATTGTAGAGCTAGTCATGTAGTCTAAAGCCCCTTCCACACTGGCATGCTCACCTGGGTCAGAACCTACCCAGGTCTGGATCCGGTGTCATGCAGGTCGGTTACGCGATATCACACCGATTTTGAAGAAGCAGGGCCGACTTGATTGACAGAAGCAAATGCACAACGCACGTATCAATGCCCCGGAAGCAGCGTGTTAGACACTTCCAGCCATTGAATTCTGGATTGAACTGTCGGCCCAGAGCAAATATTTCTTCATCCCTGCTGCAATCTGGCTCATGGTGTGTCTCAATCAACAAAAACATGGCTAAACAGAATAAACAGAAAAGTTGCTTGCAGAAGTGAAACCGTGTCGTCCCGGGTCAACCCGTGTAGGACCTAGGTACATGGTTTCACACAACCCAAGTAGCCAGAACCCGGGTAGGAGTGCCAGTGTGAAAGGGGCTTTAGACTATACAAGCCTCTGAGCTGTAATCTGACAGAGTTGTTTTACAAATGGATAGCGGTAAAGACTTAAGTGTGTCTAAAAAGCTATGATGGTATGTTTCCAACTAGTTTGTGGATCAGTCTGCAATTGCAACAGTAGGGCATCAAGGAACACTGTAAAAAGTACAAATTGACATCTTCCTTCAATGGTGTGGGTCTACTCTGTTTAAAATGTATTGACGTGAGTATTTTAGGGGGGCTCTTTGCCATGAGTTGTCTCATGTCACATGTCTAACCTGCTTAAGTTTGTGGATGTGACCAAATGGATTTTGGACAAGTTATTCATTTTGGAAGAAAAGTCAATATCGTACATATCCGAGCATTGTGGCAGACTAACTCATTCTGCAGTCATTCACTTTTACCATAATGGTGAAATATGTTTTGAAATGATACAAATTATTTGCCTATGGCAAAACAAACTGTGTGAATAGTTTGAGGAATATGTACCACAACTCCCAAGCTTACCATGACCTACACAATCAAGATCAATTGAGCATCTGTGGGTTGAACCCAGAGCCTATCTGTGTTATGCATCAACTTCCTGGCACAATTAGGCAATTCCTGGACAAATGTAAGGCATCCCATCGTATGTTTACTGCACTATTAAACTGTAATTTCTTTGAAGGGAGCTGTTGGATAGGAAGCTGATGGTGGCAACACAACAGGCTTTGAGGGGAGGTTCTAATAAAGTGGCCTGGTAAATAAATTACCCCTATGTGAATAAAGACATTGCCCTTTGCAGGGCAGTGATGTTTCAAATACCTGGAGGTGGCTGAATTAGTTTTCCCGGTAACTTAATTGTCTTTAATTCTTTCCTAAACTCTTGAAATGACTTTCTTGAATGAAATAACCACGTCTGGGTGACCTAATAAATTTTAAACGATTTTGATATTTACATTAAAAAAAACAGTTTTCATCAGCTGTATTTAAAATATCTCATAATACCGTACAAACCTCATTACATGTGAACGTTTAAGGGCAAAAATAAAGCTTTTTTAATGTGTTTTTTTGTTTTGTTTTTTGTTTTATTTAATCCAACAAAGCTTTTTAAAATTACACATTTTACATTCTAAACGGACTAAATTTACTCATATAGTATATATATATATATATAATATATATATATTATATTATATATATATATAGATATATATATATATTATATATATTAATGAAATGGCTCAATTAAAACATTGCCTGCTGTTTAAGCCACCGTAGCTGTCAATTTATACCTCACACCAGAAAGTAAACAGTAAGTATAAATAAGTGTTGTTAGGGTTATTTTTTGTGAACAAAACACGTCGATACAAATTAAAATACGCCCGTCTACTCTCGCATAATAATGGTACATGCTCTTACCGTCCATATTTTCAGATGCAAGTCGTGTAAGAAGGTATTAGCACCTTGTCAAACACAAATTTAGGCCTCTCTGTGGGTTTTGCGGTAATACTTGAAGCAGGTGACGTGTGCATTTGCTTTTAAAGGCGCATAACGCATTGCATTTGTATGTGTGCACATATGACGAAAAACAACTCGGGCTACAAATCCAGGTTAAGTCACGTGCACACTGCTGGTTACTAATTGTTTTGTTGACGTCATCATCTTATTTCTGTACGTGGACAGAATTAGACACGAGAACCAATCAATAAATTTGCGAATGATTACCAAATTCCACACACATTAAATCTACAAAATACATGTTTTGCTATATCCCTCATAGCTGTACAATTTAACAGGCTTTAATATGATGTAGCCAATGTGTACAAATCAATGTCATAAAAAAAAAAAATAGTGACAAGTAAGTATGTAATTAGCAAGTATGAAAATAAATGCAGTCTCGCTACATGCATTTCGGCAGGGCTGTGGGTTTGCTGTATCTTCTATCATAGCGACTGCCATAATGCCACCAGGTGGTCATTTGTAGACCTGCCTAAATATTTAAGATTACTAAGTATTAATGGGGGCTATTCCGTGCAAGCAATCAGATCATGCAGGTAAGCGTTTATATAATTAATATAGATTACTTCATATTTAAAATTAAGATGTATTTTGTACTATTAGCGCTGATTGTCCTAGCATTTTAAGTAAGACCCCTTCTCAATTCTTGGACTCAGGGATTCCTATAGTGCTTGCTAACAAATCAGAAAGTTATAGTTTAATGCGGGTATTTACAATAGCGAAAAAAACGACATTTTAAAATAGATTTTAAAAAGTAGTGACGGGCAGAAACGTATTTTTATTTGTATCGTCAATTATTCTGTGGACTAGACCTTCTAACGGCCAATGTATATATTGTTAAAGAAACAGGCATATTTTATTTAGCTATTAATAATTAAAGATATAGCTGGTCGTATATTATTTAAAATAAATAAAAAAAATCCAGAAATGCAATATAAGGTTTTTTGTGCATTGCTTGAACTGAGGAAGTCCTTTCCTTTGTCTATTATATATATATATATATATATATATATATATATATATATATATATATATATATATATATATATATATCCATACTATTATATATAGATACTCTATATAGGTTATCTCATCGCCCGGGTCAGTCTCTATAATATGATCGTGCATGCATATAATGCCACAGTTATTGGTATGTTTTACCATGGGAGGGGTTTGTGTGCCTGAAGAATAACATTCACAGACTAATAAAATGGTAGTGTAACATCGATCATTATTGTGGGGTACTGCAGTTTTAATAATGTCTTGTTTTCTTTTTAATTGAGCACCCGAGGCGATATCGGAAAACTCTCCAGGGAAAACCAACGTTCACTCTAAACCGGGGGCACTGACAGTCCCTAAAATCATCATCACACCGCCATCCACCGAGGAGCTCCTGGATTCATCGAAAAGCATGCAACCCACACCGGTCGCGGACGCCGTGCCTCCTCGCCAGCGACAGTCCCAATAATAAATTGAAACCTAGCGGTAATAATACTGGATTATATATAATCTGTCGAACCTGTCGACGTCTATATGTGTGTGTGTGTGTAGAATATCTACGCACACAAACATAGACAAGGACAGATTAGACAGATTATATCCTTAATTATAGTGTGAAACTCTGGACAGGTCATGACGTGCCAAGTGGGAAGTTATCCATTTTTTTTCTTCCAACATTAATAAACATATACAAGGAGCTACATGTTATGTGAACCTTTTTGTTTTACACAATTACGCAGCACATTCATTTGGCTGGTTCTTGTTTTCGGTTTGTGTTTTACTTCACTGCAAATTTTGTGTTATTGGATTGAATGTTTACAAGCCAGGGAGAGAGCTGGCAAGAAACTCAGGGGAAGTTACTCGTTGTCCATCCAATCCGTTTTTGTAAAGGCTTCCTGTTTATTTAGTAAGCATGTTGTATCAGGGAAGCACAAGCCAGCCTATATCTGGGTTCAATATAAGGTAGCCTTTGTGGGTGAGTTTTGCAGTTTCCATGTGTTGTTGTTGTTTTTGGCATGTGAAGAACAAATTACGTCTGGACTGAGCGAACCGTGTCGATCATGTCGGAGTTCACTGAAAAGGAGCAACACCCGATCAGACTCAGATCTATAAAAAACGAAAAGATATTTACAGTCCCCGAGCAGGATCGGGTAAGCATTAATTTCATTTAAAACGAAGGGCTTGCCTTGTATTTAAAACGCAACACACATGTTCTTTTTAAAAACATTTCAGAACGTTGAAAACAAATAATAATAATAATAATAATAATAATAATAATAATAATAACCTTTCTTTCCTTAGTTAAAAAGAGCATACATAAATAATTACTACCCCTTCTGACGGTTATATTGAGTATCAATATGCTTTACCACACCTCACTGGTCTCTACCGTGCTTCCCAATGCTTTGCCATGCTTTTACTATGGTAAACGTTAATAGTTGATAATGGTGAGCTATTACTAGTGGTAACTTGTAGACCTAAATGTTTTTAGCCCGCCCAGTTAGTACACTCTCCAATTAAAGCAATTCATGTAACATTTCAGTACTTATTTTTTTAGCTCGGGAACTGCAGGAGCGTAAAAGAGTTTGAGAAGCTGAACCGAATCGGAGAAGGGACCTATGGAATCGTCTGTAAGTCAAGATTTGTTTATTTTTATTTTTCATCTTCTGGTATATAGAATGAACAGAGGTTGGATATTACGATTCTGTCATCAAAAATACAAACTGTCGTTATAATGTCTTGCAGTTGTTTACAAGACACAGTGGATATAGGAAATGTTGATGTACATTTTCATGGTGTTGAAATTACTGTCAACTAATCATCTATTTACAGCTGCAGAAGGTGATATTATGTATTGCGACCCAACATGCCTCCAACTACTAGGCTATCAATATTCTATTAAAATTTTTCTAACAGTTCTTTTTTTTTTTTTTTTTTTTTTTTTTTTACAAAAGCATGACCGTGTGTGGCAGGGCTGAGGCCCTGCACATGCAATGAGAATGTTTTTGTGTATTTTGTTCTGCGTTTTGCACACTTTTTGTATGCTTGCATGTGCTCTACCTATTGCTGGTAGTCACGTGGCTTTTAATTTGGTTTGTAAATGAAATCTGGGGATCCTGAGCCGTACGTTTAATATGTCAGTTGTTCTTTCTTGAATGTTTGTCAGTATCTGGATATTAATCAGTTAGAATACCTGTTCATAAATTGTGCTTTAAACATGTAGATCGAGCCCGGGACACAAAAAGTGATGAGATTGTTGCACTAAAGAAAGTGCGAATGGACAAGGAGAAAGATGGTAAGCCTCTGCATTATTATATTTACAGAGGTCAGATTTAAACCTGCTAAAACACTCAGTCAGGTTCAAAGCCAGTATGACACTATTTCCTTATGACTAGTCTGCATGCTATGTAATTTTTGTTGTGGAAGAATACATACATTATAGGAGGGTTAGATTAGATTTAAAATTTCCTTTGATTTAAGTTATGAAAGTTGTGGCTAATTATCTGAAAGAGGACTGATGCTTCAGTCATCATCTACTGTCTATATAAATCCCCCCTTCCCCCCCCCCCCATCCTCTTGCCAATATAATCGCTCAGCCTCCAACCTGCAGCAAGCCCTGTTTAAGCTACCAATCTAATAGCAAGGATAGCCCATGTCTTGCCAGTCTTGACAATAGTTAGAGTAATGTTTTCATATATGTTTTACTGTCACCTTACCTTTTCATGATGTTTGCAATTATCCCAGTCTTGTAAGGAGTTGCGGACAAAGCTAGACCAGCCAATGTGTCTGTATGTAAAAGAACGTGCCATCGAGGTACTGGCAGTACACAGTAGCTGTGCACAAGATGATGGGTTACTATGAACATTTCATTTGAAGCTACAAAATCTTTAGGAAGCATTCAAAACATTTAAACTATAAACATACCTTATACATGACCAGTCCCTTCAGGGAAGTTTAATTTTCTATGACTTGCTCCTCTTTAGGACTCCCCATCAGCAGTCTCAGAGAGATAAACCTGCTGCTCAAACTGAGGCACCCCAATATTGTGGAGCTGAAGGAGGTGGTAGTAGGAAGTCACCTGGAAAGGTATGCTATGGAGTGTAATAAATAATGAAGGTTTCACAAGTACTTTTATCATGTATTATTTTCTGCTGCCTAGTAGATGAAAGGTAAGAGCTCTACATGTTACTAGAGAGCTGCTTATCCAATTGGTTGCTATTGCTTACTACATTCTTTAATTTTAGAGCATGTCACAGTCATTGAATATATAAAGGAACATAGCCATTACATTTACATTTGTACATGTCCATACCGTGGAACATTGTGTTTGCCGTAGGCCTACCTGTTGTAATGAGGCATTTTTCACATGCTTATAAATTAGGATTTCCTTTTTGTGTGCTTTAGTAGGTGGTGTTCTGTGTTTAGATTTCTGCTGTTATATTAAAAAAGTCATCTGTTCAGATTGCAAAGATTATTGCAGACCCTCAGGGTTACACTAAACTCCACTGTCATTACTAATTTTAATATCCTACATGTCTAACATATCCAAGGTAAACAGTTCATAATTAATGCCAACACAGAGAAACTGGTGATTTGTACACTTCATTTCACACTTGCCAGATGCACAGTTTGGACTGGGTTTTGTATTTGCAAAATGCTGTGCATACACACCATGTTCATACTGCTTTTCCTGAAGTTAGAAAAAGACAAAAAACAGATACACCCTAAATTAACAAAGGAAGATTTACCATGGGTTTCCCTCTTCAGTCTTTGACCCAATACACAATTTGCGAATTAATTGGTTACCAGTAGACCAGTCTCCTTGTCACACTGAAGACAGAAACTAATAGTACATGGTGTCATTCTATGAGCTGGCACAAATTCTGACACGGGAATGTGCTGTGCTGGTGCCGTGAAGAGATGCCTAGCTATAAGTATCCTTAGCTAGACCTTGTTCTTACATAACAGAACTGTGAAACAGCATATTGATCACCAGCAAGATAATGAAATGATATCCAATTGCTACAATTAGAACCAAGGATGTGACCTGGAACTGTCGTTTTGCTACAGATGTATGTGTTGGTACCTAGCATTCGAAGCCAATGGTAAATGGGATCTGGTACTAAAAGTAAAGGAAATGTTTCACTGAAGAGCAAATGCAGGTTTGAAGGTTGAGTGAAGAATCAGTCATAACTTATGTGAACCAAAAGTGAGATCGGGTTGCAGTGAACAAAAGCACAACACCTGCATTTTCACTGCTAGTTTACACTATGATTGGCAGTACCTTAGTAAATTAGGTAGTCCAAGGTTAGGGTTAATTTGGATCTGTGAAACTAAGAGGTTATCTGCAGGTAATCCGCACTCCTGTCCATTTTAAAAAGCAGCTGCACTTTTTGTTTTGTTTTTCATTTAGTATTTTTCTGGTGATGGGATACTGTGAACAAGACCTTGCCAGCCTTTTAGAAAATATGCAGTCACCATTCTCAGAGGCTCAGGTAAATACTAGTGCTGCATTAAAATTGACAACTTACTGACTGTGTATCTTAGGCCCAGAACATTACCATAACTATGCTATCACAAGTCCCCTATTAATTCGCTGTTGATTTTTTTATTTTATATTTCTAATAGTCTTTCAAGGTCGTGAATAATAGTAGTTCTCAAAGAACATGGCCCTTATATATATTGCGGGGGAACGTGCAGCACAGCACTGGTTAGGAGATGCAAGTGTCTGGTAAAGAATACTTTGGTTATAACCTTTGGTATTTATCTTTTAATCTCAGGTGAAGTGTATCATTCTGCAGCTTTTAAAGGGACTCCATTACCTTCATGAAAACTTCATTGTGCACAGGTGAGTGTGGTTCAGGGGGTGGCAGAAGTCTTTGCTGGAGCCGCTTGACTTTATAAACCACAGGCAGCCACTTCAGTACAAATGCAATGAGATGTGTTGTTATTACAGTACCATGTAATGAGTATCTGCCAAAGATGCCTTCCGGGCCAGTCGGGGTCATTTCTTTCCTTGGCAGGGAATAAGTATATTTTCTGATTCCTAAATACAGTGTGTCATATATATTTGTGATGTTTGTCTGTTTCATCCTCAGGGATCTTAAAGTGTCCAACTTGCTAATGACTGACAAAGGCTGTGTAAAGATCGGTGAGGTGCATTTTATTTTTCAGAGGAATGATTACAAGTACCGTAGTTAGACAACACAAATACCTGACTTCACATTAGTGATTTTATGTTTTTCTTCTTGCGATGAACCTTATAGTTAACCTGGCTTTGTAGCTTTATAAATAAACAGTATAATGCTCTTCCATACTTCTGTAATTGAACTAGTAACAAAGAAAGCATATGATGTGGTCATTCTTACTTCAGGTAAAGGGTGTTGGGTTTTCATGTAGTACACTGCTTCACTGTCTTTGAGTTCCCTCTGGAGGGGGATGAAGGTAATTCAGCTGGGATGCAAGCTGACTGTTGCTTTAACACAAATCAGAAATAAATTGATCAAACATTTCCAATCAGTCAACTTTGAACTTTTTAGGGGTTTTAAGCACTTTTTCCCCATGCCAGCCTATTCTCCTGCCCAGTTAATTTTTGTGTCTTATTTTCTTCACTTTGATGGTTTTGTTTCCATCCTTGTGCTCAGCTGATTTCGGACTGGCCAGAGCCTACGGTGTGCCTCTGAAACCGATGACCCCGAAGGTGGTTACATTGTGGTAAGTTCATCTTTTGGGATAAGAGGGCAGGTCACACTCTGTTCCCACCTTGACCTTAGTGTTTTTGGGTGTGTTGGAAGAGTGATTCATGATTAGCAAGCTAGAGAAGTCATGAACTGGAAAGAATGTCATCCGTGCTGTTCAGTTTACTGAGTGTCACATTCAGGTTGGCAGGTTTCCCTTGGAAAGAAGACTTCTGTCTCCATGTCAATAACCTGGGTAAATAGACACATGTGCTTGGTGCCAGCCTGGGGTTTTGTGATATGGGCGCTTACTATGTCTTCTAAGAAATGGATATAAATTAAATCTGATCCTCTCCCGTGCTTCATTTTTAATAGCATGTAGCACTTGACAGCCACAAATTAAACCAAAAATTTCCATTGGGCGTTCCATAAGTTAAATCAGTAGTTTGTCATTATTATATTTCCCTAAGAAGTATTTACTTGATCTTGGGTTAAACGTGAGAGACATAGTCATTTTGAGACACCTTTGTGAAATCGGAATGCAGTGGAGGCGCGTGTGTGTGTTGAAATTATTTTGGAACTGGTTACCTAGTTTTCATAACTTTTGTCTTGTATAACTGAATATGTACAGTTATGTTTCTATTGAGAAAAGTACATTAAGTAACTTTCATTTATATACATTTTTTTTTCTTTCTCTAGGTATAGAGCCCCTGAACTTCTGTTGGGAACAAAAACACAAACCACTGCTATCGATATGTGGTAAGAATGCATAATGTATTAAAATGTTTGTATTTTCTGTAATGTTTTAGCAATACTAGTACTAAAAATGTGTTTGAAATTGGAGTTTTTGTTAACATGCCCCATTTTTTGTAATATTTTAACCCTTTGCAGGGCAGTGGGATGCATCCTGGCTGAATTACTGGCCCATAAGCCTTTGCTTCCTGGAGGTTCAGAACTTCAGCAGATTGACCTAATAATTCAATTGCTGGGGGCACCCAATGAGAACATATGGCCAGTAATGAGAATTCTTTATTAACTAGTTTGATTTGAATTTTTTACAAAATATTTAAAGTGAAATGTCTGGGAATATGACTTTAAATCTTTTTTTGTTTTGCTGTGCTTTCTTCCATCCAGGGCTTCTCCAAGCTCCCACTGGCTGGTCAATACTCACTGAGGAAACAACCCTACAACAACCTCAAAAACAAATTCACCTGGCTCTCTGAGGCGGGACTCCGGCTGCTCAATTTCCTCTTTATGTACAACCCCAAGCGGAGGTAAATCTAGCTTGTATTCTAGCAGAATTATATATTTCTTTCTGTATCTGAGGGAGGATTGTTTAGTGTTCCGTAGAGTAGATTAGCATTTAGCAGTTGCTGGTTTTAAATCCTAAGCTGAGCCATCAATTTTACTGTACATCCCTGAAGTGTTCTGTCCTTTCAGATTCTACAGTGCCTGTGTGAGTCTTGTAGTCTTACAATGCCTACAGGCACCCGTTGCCTTTCTTCATCTTATTAGCAATTTATTAGTCAAGTCAGCTTTTCTGTCATACAAAAGAGGAGGCCACTTAGTTGGCATTCTAAAGGGTGCTGCAGTCTGATGTTGCAGTCAGACTGATTTGAAATAGTTACAAATAACTTAAAATGAATTAATTACCATATTCGTTTTTTGTAGATCTAAATATAATTTAATAGGTGTTTAAATTTAATTTGTGCAGTGATGGAAAAGGCGAATCTTTGTTGATCCCTGTTTGTGAGTGGGGTTAAAGGTCAAATTTAGTTGCAGGAGATGCAACAGTCCTGTCATTGTTCTTGTTTATCTTTCAAACGTATATATAAATTACATTTACATTTCAGGGCCACTGCAGAGGACAGTTTAGAGAGTTCCTACTTCAAAGAAAAGCCCCTGCGTAAGTAGTATTTTTGTGTCCATAACGATTCAAGGGATATTTTACTAAAACTCACTGTAGAAAGTTAATCTCCGAGGCTTCCATCTCTCATTATTATAACAGCATTCTCACAAGTCCTTAATTGTTTTCACTTTGACAGGATTTTTTCTGTCACTTATTTTAAATTGTACAATACTTGCATCCTAAAGTGCATAAAAGAAAGCCTATAGTTATATAGCCTATATAAATCCAACAAATTGAACTCATTTTCTGAGAAGACTATAAGAGCATGAAAGTAGCACCATCCGCCCACCCATGAAACTAAGTTGGAAGGAGCCTCTAAGTAATTGTTCCAAGTAGTGGCTTGTTAGCTTTTTTTACTTAAAACATTGTTTATCTGTATTATCATCTCTGAAAATGTCCCTGGTGTGTGCAGATGTCTCTGGTGTATGTTATAAGCATACATATCTGTCTCGCTAAATGAGTTTCAAGCAGTTGAGTTATTACCCTACAACTAAAAATACATTTGGGTAATTAAAAGGAACTACGTTTGACAAGTTATGCTTTGTGATTAAGTGCAAACAAAAGCTCTAAACTATATATGCAAACTATAGTAGGCACAAATGAAATGGATGCAGATTTTAAATATTTATTTAATCTTTTGCAATGATAATTGTTAGGTACTGTAGGGAATTTGTTTGCTTGTAGTACAGTGGAGTTGTGTTTTATTAACCCTTGTAACTTCTCCCAAAGCCTGTGAACCAGAACTGATGCCTACCTTCCCTCACCACCGGAACAAGCGAGCTGCAGGGGGCTCCGAGATCCAATCAAAACGCATCAAGGTCTGATCCCAGGAAACAGCCCTCTGGCAGGTGTTAGTCGTAGTAGCAGCATGTGCTCCTCCGCATGGTTTAAATGAACAGATCTGGGGACTTTCCTTAGCGATCATATACTGTTGATTCTTTTGCTTATTGAACCTACAGTGTGTCAGTGGAGGTTTAAACATTTGTGATACCAGTATCAAAAATCTTCTGTGCATTGGTTTATATTGTGACTTCAGAATTTAATTCTAGGATATTCCTAGTTCTATATTACAAATAATCTCATCCTGATTTCACAATATGGAGCTTCATAGTTAACATTTACTCTCTAAATTTGCCTTTACCTGGCTATGACAGAAGGTTGAAGAATATAACCTAAAGTAGCTTTTTTTTTGTATTCCTCATCATTTCAGGTTTGATTTAATTGTGTTCTGTGAAATCTAAAACCTGGTCGAAGGAATTGTTGAGGTTACTGGACACCCCAACAAACTTACATTTTCAAAACATCAGAAAGAAATCTACTGTATAGGGATACCATAAAAACACAAAATCAGCGATACATTCCAAGAATCAACTTTATTGAGCTTGCTATAGTATTACTTACACAGTGTCATAAATGTAACTGAAACAAAAATTACAAAGTAGCAAATACAGTATGCATGTACTGTATTGAATATTGCTAGAAGTATATTTTTGAATATTTACTTTGGGTCTTGTCAATAAAAGCAATTTTTAGACAAAATGACTGTGCAGTAAATTCTTATATTTTATTTGCAAAGAAGCTACCTTTATGCAGAAGACCCTTAGAGTGAAATACTGTACTATTAAAAGGGAAAGTACTCTAACAGTATGTATTGTACATACAATATGCTATTTACTGTATTCTACAGCTGTATCATCTGCTTAATACACATAACGGTTACAAAGCATGTTTGATTAAGGAAAATGCCATTTTAAACTGGTACAGCATTATGTTAGATTGTACTGTTTGTAGTCAGTAAGAAAAGTAATGCATTGGAGTGAATGACTTGAATTGCTATCGTTCTGTATTATACATCCATCTAAAATGTCTTGCTACCGCATGAGAATTACTTTAATACAAATTATGAAGTTCGTTTTCACCTAATCAATATATTAGGGTAAAACAAGCGCTTGGGAGTTATACAAACAGTAGCGCATACAGCCTTAGAAAAATTCTGTCCAACTATACAATAAAAAGTTTAGTATTAATACCACCCTCTTTAAACAAAAGTTGACTTTCTCTCGTGTTCAGATTTCAACCTAATTCTTAACTTCCAGTTTCAGAAATTACATGCAATAACAATATTCCCTGCTCCCATACATTCTTTGCCAAGATCCACCTTTTAAACCAAACGGTACTGAACTATAACAGGCATCATGTCTGGGTAGAGCAAATCAGAAAAATTGAACAATTGACATCAGGAACGATTAAGACTGTCAAAAGCAAATAATGAAGAGGTGTTATTGTTAATCTAAACTGTACAGTAGGTTTTTTAATTTATTTCATAAGTGAAGCTGTAGCCTGTTGTACTGCTACTTAAACATGTTGTAAATTGTACTCTGATTTAACACAGCTTTACAAGACGTTTTACTGCATAACTCCAGTGTCCAAACAGCAAGAAACAGTATAATGCAGTCAATTAAATCGATAACAACATGTTGCGATAGCTGTATAAACCATGTTTACCATCATGCTATATTTCTCAAATAAAAAAGTCACACGTTCCAGGTAAAAAGTGGTTGATGTTTACTATAGCACACACCCTCATTTTTACCAAGAAATAAATGGGTTTTACAAAAGCTATCCCCCTCAAGAAAATAAAATACTGATTTACATCAAGAAAAATCCCTAATGTTACACTCAGTAAATATTTATAGTATGTTAATAAAAACAATATACAGGTTAAATTTCAGCTTTGGATTGTTAGCCTTCACGAACAATAGAAGTAGATGAGCTGCTTTTCCGATCTTCCCAGATTAGCCCAGTGTTTACCTGGAAAATTATTATTGGCAGATTTCAACCTGTTTTATTGATTTATTTATTTTGTTAATAAACACAGATTTGTTTTTTTTTTTCTCTCCAGGAAATCAGATCTAAAATAAAAACTGAAAAGAAAAGGTTCTTCTGTATAGATAACACCCCCCTAATTGCATAGCTAAAGCTACTGCTTAATTAATGAACATGAAGTAGCTGCTGTATATTAAACAAAGGAAATCTGAAGACCTGCTCAAAATTAAGATTATTGTCCTATTTGTGGTCAGAATTCAGGCCTTTTGAGCTGGAAATAATTTCAGTTGTTTCTATACGGTAGACCACAAATACAGTTAAGTGGGTTTTTGTAAAAACTAAATTTGCAGATTGCACGATGGCAGTATAAGCAAACATCATATATGTCACATACAACATCACCTTCGGAATGTAATTCTGTACTACATGCACACTTCTTTAAAGTTATTACTTCACACAACTTGCAATTTCGGACCTCTTGACATGAAGCCGAATGTAACTCAAAACAAGTCACGCATGCACAGTAATGCGACGTACTGGCAGAAATGCAACTGTGCTTTTGCCAGCTATATAGCTTAACATGCTGCTTCACCTCCTCCACATTTTTGAGCATGATCTTCCTACCCTCCTTATCGTGAATAGACTGGGTGTTGTGACCTAGTCTTTGACACACCTCTGTAGAGGCATTTAACCTGTCATGCACCCTGTGTCTGGTTTCACAGCTGAACATTATAACCTCATGACCAAGAACGCTGCAATTATCCACAACCTTGCAATCACAGCTATGAAGCATTTTGCATGATTTACATTTATAAACAGAATAGTTGATTACACATGTGCAGTTCTCAAACCCTTCCAGACAGTCTCTCTCCTTGCCAATGGTCGTTCTTTCTGCATCACTTCGGTCTGCCCCTGGTGAGTTACTAGGTATCCCAACATTAGTGTTTCCTGTTGTCATCTCAGCTGAATTCACACCAGCTCCAGACTTTGACTGTTCAGTGTGGCTGCTGTGCTGCTTTCCTAGAGTGTGTGCAGCAGAGTTCAGGTTGGCTTGCTGATTGGACTTAGGAACTCCAGGAGGACAAGAGCTACCTAGAGTATGTTGCTGTTCAAGTGATTGAATGCCAGATCTTGAAGTAGCACTAAATCCACCACGGCCATTTTGTAGTGGAGTTATACTAAAGGATACGTTACTGGTAAATATACCAGTGCTCCCTGACTGATGGTGTTCATCTCTATTCTGCTTTGGATCAGTATAAAGATCAAGTGCAGGCTCTGATGATTCTGCAGCTTCTTTTGTCCATGGGTCTCTTTGCTCTTGTTTCTTCAAGGCTAAGATCTTTTTCTTGAGGTTTTCCACACCTTCATCAAGGCTTTTCATAGTGAGTCTCTCTGGTATCAGAAGTTGAATAGAAGCATTAAAGCCCTTCAGTCCTTTCAACACTTCTAACAGGAGGTCACACTCGGACCGGGCTGTGAAGAAACCGCATGCCAGTTTGAGCTGGTCTTCAGAAGATGGTAAGATGGCTATTTCCAGTTGATTCTTGTCTCTTTTTCTATAGCCCATCTTCTGAAAGAGTTCCACAATATTGTGATCAGACAGGACTGGTTTCAGGTAGTGAATGTAGACACCTGAGTAAGTCTAAAACAAAACAGGTTACATGGGTCAGAAAAACAGTGATTTGTCATGTTTACTGGATTTCTTTGCAGTGAAATTAAAAGGCGTGGAATCCTATCAAACACATGTTCTTCTGTCTTTTCTATGGCACTCTTATGCTAAGCTTACATTCTAGGTTAATTTGGCTCAAAAGTACAGGTGGAGATGAATAGAATATCGTGCCAGTGGTCTTCAAAATAAACATCGGGTCTATATTCAATCTTGAAAAAGTGCAAAATTATTAATTAATTTGCATGTGCAAATTAAATTCAAGTTTGTTCTCCTTTTGCAAAGCAACATGCAAATCACTCTATTGTTGAATATATAAAATATCAACCCCTGCTTCAATTCCCAGTTTAATGCATTCTCCTAAGAAGGCATGGCTGATTCTAAGTTCCCAGACCCAGGGCTCACTAACAGTGGACAAAAAATGGCTTCTCTTCCTCCAAGTGTAAACAGGGAGGTATCTGGCAACTAAAAAGGAGTTGTGAAAATTATAACAAATAAATCAATCAATCAAACCATCCCCATGATCATAATCTACGGGTAATGTTGTACCACGCTGAATGGTTTGTGAACAAGAAAAAAATTGAGATGTGGCAGGGAAATGGTCACTAGATATCACCTTGTAGTGTATATTTATTGAGAGAATCATAAAGTACAGCTGTGTACCAACTATAAGACAATTTCAAAGCATTGGTCTGTATTATTGATATGGCCAACACAGGCAACACACAAAATCAAAGAATACAGCAGAGTTAGAAATACAATTACTCAATGTCTTTATACAACAAAAACTTACAGGCCTCAATAGAACAGCCATATTAGGTCAAAGTCATGGTCACCAACACATTTAGCATTTACATCAAGGTTTACATTATAAAGAAGTCACCTGAAAAATAAATGGCGTTGAAGCGATTACCTGACAAGATCTTAGGAGGGTTACATTGCTATTGAGTTTTCAGTACCTTAATGATCTTGAATTCTTGTCGCCAAGGGCTCAAGTAAAGATTGAGCGATGCCAGCTCCAGGATTTCAAACGCTTTCCTGAGCTTTTCCAGCCCCGTCTCCAGACACGGCTCTTGCTGAAGGGAATCTGTGATGATCTCAAACATGTTCTCCAGGTATCCGTGCAGCTCCTTCCCTGCCTCTATCAGCAACTTTCTGGTAATAGCTACCAGAGCGGCGTCTCTGCAGATAATGTCTGCATGTCCTTTTTCCAGACATGTCTCCAAGACTTTCCTGTACTCCTTGCAGATGTCCTTTCTGCTCATTCTGGGGGGGAAAAAAATTAAAAAACAGAATCAGAGACCTCTGGACATCTTGCTAAAATTTGAAATAGTTGGGGCTCCTAACTAAAATGTACTGCTGGGTGTTCTATAAATACATTGTGGTACACATTATACCAATCTGAACCATATCTGACAGCAAACACAACAAATGTTATGGGCACTTCAACTATATAAAGTAAAGGAAGCCTTGCTGCTGACAGGAGCCTGAATAAAAGTAATTACATTCCTGTTGCGACGCAAGCTAATTCAAGTGTTTTAAAATTTTAAATTGGAATAAAAGTAATTCATTAATCCAACAAGGGAGTAAACACAGCATTGACAGGCAATACAATGTGTTAATGCACAAAGCAGGGGTTAGGCTGAGACCAAGGTTTGCTGTACAACATACCTGCCATATACACCACACCTAATCCCTAACAGACGGCACCAAATTTCAATGTTAGAATGTTTATAAGGATACATAACTACTTCTCAAACATTCTCTTCGAATTCCTTCAGTAAAATATTTTCTGTGGCCCCTATAAAACGACCTTGCAAATTGTGAGCTACAATATGGGAGACGCATCTTTGTGTGTACAGATTTACCAAAAAAATTACCCAGGCACTTGATCAAGCGCTCATTAACAAAAGTGAGGTGCTTTTTGTTTATTGTTTTTTTTTTTTTTTTTTTTTTTTTTTTTAACTACACCCTTGCGTGTTATTGTAAATGCAGTCGTTTCAGAAACGAAAGTAAAAGTGAAAGTGAAATAAAATGTACTAAATAAAAAAAGTATAGTACATAAATTAATATGTTAAAAAATGTGTACATCCAACCTAAACGTCATATGTAGCTAGAATTAATGAACATAATTTAGCATTTCAGTAATATAGTATCATGTTAGTATATACTATATGATTTATCGTTCATTTAAAAATTAAAATTCTTACCTTGCGGTTGTCCTTTATTTGTCCGTCTGCGAAAATGTCTTCAAATTTAAACTTCTTAACTCACACAGATACAGTCGAGAAATGAACCTTTTGCACGATTTTAACGGGTAATTTAGTTAATCAGACTGCTTGGGGTATGGACTTGTTTTGACTAATAAAAAAACTAATAGGTTCTAAGCCTATTTTATTTATTAATTTCTGCTATACGTTTAACTGCGTAATTTCTTTACAAAAAAATACTTGTTCAAATCTCTCAAAACTTTGGTGAAAATGTTACACTTCCTGCAGTGACGTGTACACGTCACGTCGCGTTACGTCACGCTGCGTTCTAGGGGTTGTGTAATCTTTTGGATTATTGCCTGAATTTTCTGCAGTACCGTAAATGAGTGCTTGATATTTATAGATTCAACACAAGTATGTATCACAAAAGGAAAACAAGGTAGTGTCGTATATATATAAAAAAGCATCCTGCATAATCAAATTTCCCAGTTCAGCTATTCTTCTGCACAGTCATATCATAAACCAGACCTGATTGTATATTATTGAGGGTTAAATGTCCATTATCCTGTTATTGTACCATTGAGTCAATAGAACAGGTTTAATAGTTATGTGTTACAGTCAGTCTCTCTCTCTCTCTCTCTCTCTCTCTCTCTCTCTTCAGTCTCTCTCTCTCTCTCTCTCTCTCTCTGGGCTTCAGTGAGTAATTCCATCTAGGGTTTCTGTGACGTCATAAATTACGAGACCTGAAGGTCGAGTAGTTTCTAAACTGTCACAGAAACCCGAGATAGAATTATTTTCCTGTAACTCGCTGAAGAGCCCCATCTATTGTTTTTTTTTTTATAATAGATGGATACCCTTGTGATACTGATATTAAAGAAGACGAGGTTTTACAGTACAGTTTGTTTTTGTTGTTGTTTGTTTGTTTTTTAAACGTAGTGTTTCAGTGCTGTACAGACGTTCTATGTGGTTATCCGTTAGTTTCAGTTTTGGATGATTGACTTACCTTGTTTTAATTTCCCGTTCCGCGCCAGTTTCTCTCAGATACGAATGTACCAGCTTTACATCATTACTGATTATTTCTGTGTGGTCCAGTGGTTAAAGTCCAGTGCTTATAACCAAAAAGTCACTGGTTCCTATCCCGCCTCTGTCTCCTTGTGCTCCATCCTGTGAATGAGATGTTAAACCAATGTCTTTATTGTATGTGACTCTGCATATAATGCACAGTTCACAGCTTACCTCTGTAAAGCGCTTTGTGATCGTGGTATGAAAGTTGCTAAATGAATATTATTATTTATCCTTAATAAGGAAGACTGTTCAGTTTTCCAAACAAGACAGATGCAAAAAAAAAAAAAAAAAAAGCTAACTCAATATAGGAGCAACAGACCCCAATCCACGCAACATAACTGCAAACACCATAAAACGGCAAAGGAATTATTCTTTCTGTTATTTACATTGTGTTGTTTTACTAGAATTACAACAGGGGGCACGGGTTTACAGGTTTACAAAGCAGCAGAACGGTCTTGTTGAATACCGGTAGTTAATTGATGCTACACAAGAGGGCGCTGTCTCGCTTGGCGTTTTTGTATACATTGTATACTCTTTCAAAATACCGACTGCATGCTTTGTGCCACTTTGAAACTGAATTGCAGGTGCTATTTTCAACAGCATCGATACAATAACAAGATATCCCTTTGTAACAGATTCAGACGACTAATAATAATAATAATAATAATAATAATAATAATAATAATAATAATAATAATAATAATATTTTAGTTTAAAAAAAAAAAAAATCACGACAGAAGTGGAAACGGATATAGATTCTGTCCCTAGTTTGTACAAGTACTAAAGCTATGGTTGTAATTATGGTTGTCCCCAGGCAAGATAAATGTCAGAGATGGGGGCGGTTCTTTTACCTGTCGGGGCGTGGCTTAATTCATAGGGAGGCGTGACTCCCATCCTACCGATGCCCATTTAAACCCTTGATAACGTGCAGCCTCCATCAGTTGTACAAACTGATTTTTTTTTTTTTTTTTTTTTTTTTAAACAATTTTCTTTTTTATCCCCCCTATTGCATTTTGAGCTGGAGTTTTGTGTTAAACCCAGGATGTCTTCTTCTGACAGAGTTGTTTTGGCACTTGGGGGAGCTGGCACTGTTGGATCAGGAATTGTCAAAGCGCTGCTGGACAAAGGTAAGAGATATTCACATCATTTGCACATTGCACTGAAAGGTCAAACCCCTAATTTGACCATTGGCAAAGTATTGAATATGAAGTTTTAATCAATGATTTCATATTGACTAACTAGATGCTACATGTATCAGGACACTCAATATATCTGTACATGGTATAACCCTAAAATAGCATATTAATTCTGTGTACATACTAAGACAGGTATGTCATCAAAGCTAAGTATTATTTATAGTGTTCTTGGTTAACATTAGTAATACTACGAAACCCCAATAGGTACACTGAAGGCACCTGCATAGTTTTTTTTTTTAACAATCCCAAATACAATTCTTTGTCTAGGCAAGAGGCTAGTCCCAATACATTTTCAAAAATCAGTAAACTTGCATTAGAAAAATGTCAGATTTAAAAAGTGGCCATCTCTCAGTCTCAGCACCAATGTGTTGTTTTTTTTTTTTAATTGGTACCAGCATCCTATAGCCTAAAGACTGCGATGCTTCAGCGCTGTGTTTTATAGTACAGTATTTTGGGCTTCATCATCAAGATATGAACAATGGATAATGAGGATGTTAAAATATCCAACCAGTAAATATTGAACGTTAGTTACAGAATGTGTTACATAGCTCACACTGCATACTCTGCAAGCTGCACTGGTAAGATTTGCTTTTGGTCCAGCATTGGGATTTTAACTGGCCTTGGAGTCCGGTCCATTCATCTTATCATGCAGCATTATACCTTTAATTGACAGTTGGTCTGATCTTTGTATATATACACACATTTGTTGAGTCTATTCAACTTTTAATAAGAAAATAATCTATAGTCAAGCACTTGTGTTTTTAAACTGTTCAGTGAACACCTGACAGGTAGATTACTCATGTCAACAGTAATGTGGCTGTGATTGGTGTGTGTATTAGAATTGCACTGTCATCTGTCAGATTACATTTTTATTGCCAAGTTATTATATGATATATGACATGCCCTTAACATAACGTAAGTACAATTAAATGTTGTTACAAGGACACGGTTGGAAGCAGCAGGCTGCAGATTGAAAGCATTCGACAACTGGGTTATGCTCCTTTCACAAAGCTATTCTAGGTGAAGAATTTAAATGTGTCAACTTGATTAATTACTGTGATCCACACAAACACAGCCTACCAGAAAGGTTTTAAAAAAAATCCCACAGTTAATTCATGATAATACCCATGCTTAACAATGAAGAAATTCAAGCTTAACCGTTGGCAGATCACAGCATCATCAATGATAGATTACCAGTATTAGTTCATACCACTTCAATATCATCCACATGTCAAAACATTACAGTTTTACCACTGTAGTACCCATTGTAGTAATGGTGCTATGGTCCTATGTGCTACTGTTACCCTCTAGTAAATACCATTTTATAAGAATAAGTCAGCATTATGAACATTGTTTACAAAATGTAATAGTTTGAGGCTTACCCAGTACCACAATTTTAGACCAGCAGTGTATGTTTAAGTTTAAAACTACCCCTATTCCTAATTTTCCAGCTATCTGAGTAGAAGTCAGATTAATTGCACTGTAAACGCCAAGGTCCATATTCAAAAAATATGAGCTTGCTGATACATGTAGTTGCATAGTCCTGTGTACCTACAGGTAAGGCAGTCTAAAACTGTATCATAGTTAATACAATAACAGTGTTCATAGTGCTGATAAGATAAATTCCTGAGATTTTTCTGAGAGGAATAAAACAAAAGGTAAACGGGAACCATGGTAACAGGAACCATGGTAAAAAACTAGCAAGAAACTTACAACAGCAGGGCTGACAGGTGATTACAGTGCTGTTTTCAGGGCAAATTAAATGTGTTCAATATAGTCGAATAGGGGGATTTATTAACCGATAATTTATTATAACAAAATAAAGTTTTCATTAAATTTGCAATTACCTTCATCTTAGTTTAAACAAAAATACTTGTGCTACCCCCAGTACCGCCTGCCTTTGTGTTCTAGCGCTAACACTGATTTCTTATAACTTTATCTTTATTGTACAAACAGTAGGGAGATTAGAGGTCAAGTGTGGCAGTACTATACTGTTATTATTAACCAGGAAAAACTCATTGAGATTCATCATGACATCTTGACCCAGGACCATCCTGGATAGATTGCTAGAATAAAACCACACATGAACATGAATGCAGTCAGCACTTACATACCTCATATAAAGTGACACTTTACATAATCCTTTTATGCATTAAATATTAAAAAGAAGAAAAAAAAAACTAGCTGAAAGTTATATTTTGCATTTCAATGTTTTTCCATTGATTTATGTGGGGAACATGCATTTGTGTCTTCCATATGTCTACATATAAAGAATATTACTTGAGGTCAACATGCATGAAAGGGTTTAAAAAACAAACAAACAAACACACTTTAAACCGTCAATATGCAATCTGGCAAAGAGTTCTAATCTGTGACGGCTCTAAAACCACGTGTTTCATGAAGTTTAAAAACTTAGGTTAGTCAGGAAGGACTGGTCCCTACACATTAAACCCATTCCTGGCTTATGGGAAAAATATAAATAGTCTGGTTAACTTACCCCTTTTGCAATTGATTAATTCCCTCTGCCTCCCTAACTCCACCCTTGTAGCTACCCCTGGTACTGCCTGTTATGGGTATACTGTGGTGGAGACTGGTGGCAGTTCATTTCTGTACCTCATATAATCAAAAAAGTAATTACTCAAATGTCTGTGTTGTGGGGTTTTGTCCTGATCGACTGGACTCATGTTACTTACATGTATGTCTTTCTAAAAACATACAGATCTGAATCCCTCACACATGAGAAGTCGAGTTTTTGTGGCATACTTTAGAATGAGACAATTGCCTTATTTCATTGAAACAAGCATCAACATATATACTTGTATTACATTATGCTGTAAATAAAACTACTGTTCCGACCACCAAGGTTTTTAAATTGTAAGTCTTGTTGTGTGATTTATGTACTTGCCATGAAGTTACAAGACTGATAGTGCTGGAGACTGACCTTAATATATGCTATGTTAAGATCTGCACCATAAAACTTGACTGTAAAAATAGATATAATCTTACTGGATTATCACACTGCATTTACTGCCTATAGTTCAGTCTGCCACAGAATGTTAATCAAAGGTCAAAGATAGTGCTTACTGGCTTTTTCAACAGCTCTTTTCTAGAATTCAAGGTCTGACTCTCGTCGCGCCACGTCTTGCATACGGATGCTCTTTGGGTCTCTGTGGAAGGAACACAATCAGTCTTCCTTGCATTCTTAATCAGAGCTGACAGAGAGTTCAAACCGACTGGATCTTCTTTGTGCAGCCCATGGATTCAAAACAGGGCTAAAATTGGTTTCCCAGTAGCAAATGGAAGCAAGGCTTAATGAACTTTGCCCTTCAACTTTGTCAGGACTATTCCAATTTCCCTTTAATCCAATTTATTTAAAAAATATTGATGCTTTATCTAAACCTGTGTTTTAGCATCTGATTGCTTCTTGGTTGAACCCATTGTTTTAGCTTGACCTGGTCAATTATTGGTGCCTTCTTTACTAAACTCATTAAAATTCCCTTTACCATGACTTTCTTTAATTTCTAAATTCCTTTCTTTAAATTTCTCTGTATGCTGATATTGTCTTTTTTGTAATGAGGTGAGAGCTGTCAGCTGTATGGCTTTCAAAGTAGTATTGAAAATCCTACCTTGCACCACTTTGCTGGTGTGTGTTTGGTTTGGCATTAAATGCCATGACTAATACCCAAGTTACACTACCTACATAATGCATTATGTAGGATAAAAGCCTGATCCAGTGATACATCACCCCGCCACAACTAGAAATTTACAATTAGGGCTGTTATTATAATATAAAAGAGTGACATATAGTACCGATGGAGAAATAGGATGACAGACTGGCACCCCAAAAATATATAATACTCTTTAACATATCCTAAATGTTAATACCGAGTTTCATCACAACTGGATAAGCGGGTTTCCACTGTCACTGAATTGAAGTCTCTTTTAGTATTTCTTAATTCAACAGTATGAAGTGTTTAGTTGTGGATAGTATTCCAGAGGTATGGAAAAATGATAATTTTGTGATATAATGTATGATATACACCAGATATACCTATGATATATAAAAGTGTATTATACACCTCCACTCTCTGTCACTAGATAATAAGCCACAGCAGATATCAGAAATACTATATTTATTTCTATATAAAAAGCAACCTTTGTAACATCCAGGTAGGCTACAAGTGGGACCACATACGGGTCCAATTTGATTTTGTTCCGGAGGTATGAGCAGTGGTTTGGAATCATGCTGCATGCTCGTGCTGAAATGTGCTAGGCAAGCTAGTTTCATAAGCCTTCCCACTTTCCAGAGAGAGCAATAAGGCTACATTGTAGATGTGTGTATTACAAGCCCCAGACTGTATTAAGGTTTAGCTGAATGAATAAAGCAGGATCAAATTAGCCTCGGAAGCATCCCCAGGCACTCAATTTAGATGATCCATTTATGACAAGGTAACTTAAATTTAGCAAGCTATGAAATCCCTTGGCAAAATAAGCAACCAGGTGGATCATATAAAGCATCTTCTTTGGACTTCAGAATCAGCCTCCCCTGATGTTTGGTTTTGATAATATGACAAGTACAATGTATATGTAACAGGGCAGAGGCTGGTCGCAAATCAGCAACCCCACACACCACAAACAAGCATCTTAACCACTACGCGAAAGATTTATCTTTATCTCCTCACTGATACAATGGCAGTGCATAACACAACACTGCCTGTTACATATGGAAAATGTTTAAACAACAAATCAAACAGCTGCATTCAAAGAATTACTTTCCTTAGATCATTTGGAACACTTTTTTTGTGTTACAAGGGGAGCTTAAGTTTAGGGGGAGCATTTAACAAATAGTCATGGTACATTTACTTAGTCTAGAAAAAAGGAGAAAACGATGGGGATAAGTAGCATGCTTCAGTTACATCGTTTATAAAACTAGCTGACCACAATTATGTCATTTCAAACACCTTTTCCAAAGCAATATAGGACTAGTTAATAGTAATTTGTATCATGCTTGAACCTAAAGGTGGCTTTAAAAGTTGGATGTACAAATCATCAAATGTTAAATCACAATAACATAATGGGATATTAAACGGGTAGGCAATTCAATAAAGGAAAATATAGATGATGAAGCATCCCCTTTACCAGCAACCAATTAAAAGGATTTATCATCCCAACTCAACGGTTATGGTTATTTCCACTTGAAATCATATGATTAATTTTGTTTGCTCCCTGGAATGTCTTTGTAATTTAAAACTGTTGATAAGAGTTTTTACTGGAAGCAAGAATAAATAACAAGCACAAACAAACAATGAGAACTATTCATGAGGCAACCTCCATAACAAAGAAACTATCAGAGGTCAAACAAACTTAGCTGCCAGCAGCCTTCTGAAACTAACATGGTGCCAACCTAGCAGCTTCTCTCATCTCCTTCCAATCTACTTACCTATATTTGAAGTACTTGTAAGTGGTGCCAGGTTATGTTGTTCCAATATTAAGATTCATTCTTTTTTTCTACAGCTGCCTCTAACCGTTATGTTTGCTTTGATATATTTTTGTTTTTACCTCTAATGTGCTTTGTCTATGATTGCTAAGCAATCTGTGACAATGTAGCTTTGCAACTCTTTTAAACTTACCACAGACACAGAACCAAACAAAAGGCACCCAGCTACAGAGAAAATCTAATAATTATCAGTATTGAAGCAACATGTAAATATAGGAGACAGTTAAACCTCATAAACAACAAGCTAAGTATGTATTGGAATGGGTCCGAGCAGATGACCCTGCATACGTTAAATACATTTCTTGAGCACTATGCAAAAGTCAGACTCGGTGTTCATGGTTTTAGAGCTTTTAACCTCATCTCATACGTCAGAATCCATAATGGCAGTGCATCACACAACACTGCCTGTTCCATTCTTCCCTTCTTTAACCTCAACACTCTTTGTGGGGTCAAGACACCAATTTAACAGGGAGGAGGCTGGGCATTAACCAATGACCTTGCACACCACAAGGGAGGGTCTTAATCACTATGCAAAAAAGCTGGGCTCATCTGCATTAGTGGTTATAGAGCTTTAATCTCATCTCGCTGACAGGCGGTCATAACAGTGGGCAGGATGTGATGAGACCGAAACAGAAAATGACACCCAATGCCAGGAAGAATGTATTAGTTCAGATTTAATTGCTTTGTACACCTCAATCCTGAATCAAATGTCAGTTGTTTATCTGTGTAGATATTTGTGTAGATACATATGTCACCCTGTTGGTATCGTTATCATTTGAAACGTCGATTCACACCCATGCTTTATGCCTGTCTAGGTTTCCGTGTGGCTGTGATCTCCAGGGATGGAAACAGACTTGAAAAGCTGCAGAACTTCGTCACCCCTTCCACCAAAGACCGTCTCTATACACTGGTAGGAGATGTGGGTAAGATCACTTACTTCAGTATTGTACATCCCAGTGAAAATGACTGTAACAACCGTTAGCACAGGGTGCCCAAAAGGAAGCTCATTCTCAGCTGTCTGTTCCAATAGGGACTGAGGAAGGAGCCGAAGCAGCTAAAACCAGCCTGCTGAAGAGTGTGGGCAAGGTGACTGACATCGTGTCATCACTGGGCTTCAGCTGGTGGCAGGGGGGCCCTCCCCACACACAGACGCTCAAGGAGCTTCATCAGGTGAGTCTGGGGGAACGAGCAAACCATGCACTCAGCTGCATTGCTTTGTGTATCCTGTATCATAGCAGGATAACAGGATCTCTCAGTTATTGAGCGTGGTCAAAGCATGTCACAGGATTCAAAGCATGTCACTGATTTGGTTGATTAGAGATGGGAATGAAGGGGTTGGGACAACTCAGGTAAAATGACTTAGGAAATGTTAGACTAACTGAAGCATTTTATTTTTAACTTTTGAAATGATTAATTGTTAGGGGCGGGGTGGCATGTAAATGAAAACTTACAGCAGTAAGACTATTCTTATTTTAGGTACTGGAAACTCTTCTCTTGAGCACATTTACTTCCTGGAAAGCTTTTTTCCCATTGGTGAAAGACAGTGCCAGTGGAACATACACCTTCATTACTGGTGAGTATTTCATATAGTGTTAACGGTACTTCAGTTTTCCTTACCAAATGACCTTTAACGGCAATGCAATATTTCTGTATTATAGTAATGCAGCAAAAGTGGCTATTGGTAAAATGTTCAGCTCAGCTGACGTTTAAACTGGAAAATGAAAAAAAAAAAAAGCAGGAATGTCGGAAAACCACAGCATTAGCAATGTACTACTGTAGCCTTGTTAGTGCCACCCCACCATTGCCTCTTTGTAAAAATAATAATAATAATGTACATGATCATTCTGTGCCCTTATAAACATATCCTATAGAAATATTAAGAAAATATCCTTTAGAAATCTATTACTGTCAGCCATAGAAATCTATGGAGACCATAGTAATATGTTGACTCTTCAGAAATCAACAGTCTGGAATATAGAACTAGTTGAAAACTGGTTGATAATATTAGAGTATTTAAATGCTTGACAAGCCAAGCTTGGGTGTCTGTGTTTGGTATGGATAGCAGTAGAACAATGCCACATGTGTGCCTGTTTGGATTTCAGTTGTGTTGTTCTTTTTGAAGGTGGTGCTGGAGAGCGGTTGCTGATGCCAGGGACTGGATTTCTCACTCTGGGGGCAGCAGGGGCTTTGGCATTCTGCCAGGTAATCAGGGAGGAGTACCCTGATGTGCCATGCAAACTGAATGAGGTGAACCATCTTTCTGATTCCTGAACTAACAGGATATTTATTATTATTATTATTATTATTATTATTATTATTATTTATTATTATTATTATTTAGACAGTAGACTGTGCTCACCTTGTCAACAAAACCTTACTCATAGCATTAGCGTTATAGATACAGCCTTTGGTACAGTGGCCCTGAAATACTGTACAGAAGCAATTAAACATTACATGCAAAAATATGGCTGTGAGAAATCGTCAGTCTTCACTGGGGTTTTCAAAGGAGCATCGCATTGGCTTAGGCGCTCCTGTGGTTTAGGTAGGCAGATCTAGCAGGGTCGGTTTTCCCTTCTGGCCAGGCACCTCTAGGGCATTTAAGTTGGGGAGAAAACCTACCTAAGTTGAATGTGGCAATTTAAAGAACTGATAAAAAAAAATATCCCTTAAAACTAAGTGCTTGAAAAAACTTGAACACTCACCACAACAGTTTTAAATAAATGTGTTAATCATGAAACATGAAGGTCACCGTGAACTGGGGGAATGAGACTGACTGCTCATTTGCCAGAATAGTCAACTAGTAGCCACTTTAAAAAGACATTGTTAATGTCTGCTGCTCTTTGTGTGTATGTACAGTTTTATAACACTTCACTTTATCTTAAAACTGCTTGAATTTTATTAAAATGTCACTTGTATGTAAATATAACAGCAACTGCACTTCTGTTCATCTGAACCTGTACACTTCACAACACCTTCCGTTTCAGTTCAAACAGCTGAATACAATGCAAATATTGACATTGCTACATTATACTAAGTTGAGATACTTTAACCCAAGAAACGATGTCAACTAGTACCACTCACACTGACCTACCCCCTCCAGGCATTCCACTACTTCCAGTTGAATTGAATACTGCACAGTGCTTTGCTTCTAAAACAAAATGGATGGAAATGCATTCATTGTAAATAGAAATGTTGATGCTTCTTTACCATATTGAACTTGTGTAAATATTTTGAAAAGTCTGTTAAGGTCAATTTACTCAATATTTTCTTTCAGAGACAGCTTTCTTTTTTGACTTTCCATGGGAACCAAACCCAGATAGTTAACCAAACAGAACATTCTCTGTCTCCTCCCTGGGAAGAGAAGCACACTCACTCACTTTCAGATGCCAGTGAGGTCAGATTTAAACCCACACCTTCCTGGGCAAAGCGCCAGTCCTTGCATTGTCTTCAGAGTCAGCGTTTATTGCTCGGATAAGCAGACAGATTTTCACCCACTTCAGTATTCCCCCAATTACCCAGACAATACTTTATGGTCACAAATTATTAGATTTCAGAGATACCAACAGACTGAAATACCTTCGGTTTTGTGCGTCAACACCAAGAATTAGCTTACCTCGCACAAAAAAGTGCACACCCCTTGAGAAACTTAAGGCAAAGATACTGCAGTTGAGCAAATTCAAACACTGTTTTCACAGTACACATTTACATACTAATAGGGCATTCGATCCTGCATGGTGAAAGTGCATTCACTTTCTATTTTTTTTAATAACAAAAATGTTTTCACACTGTACTACTGTATTTTTCCTCCAGAACAATAGATATACATTACAACCTTTCTAATCCATCCCCTCTACAAACCTGTATAATTTGGCATCGTGTTTGGGTTCCGACCAGATCCCTAGTGAAATTAATGTCGTGATCCCCTATCAGTTCTGCATGATTTCTAAATGTTGTCTGCCTAAAATCAATGTAAATCTGACTGTGCAGTCTGGCACAAAGTGATGTGATTTTTCTGTTCTTAGTTTTTACTAAGCATCAACCAGTCACTCCTTTGATGCCATTTTCTTGCACGATGATATGAAAAGCACATTCCATGTGATGTTTTGAGTTGCACTTTTGAAACCCTTTCTCATTGCCGTGTTATACATTGGCCATAGTCCTACGTTATTTACCACTTTTCATTACCTGTCAGAAAAAGAAACCATTCCAGGTTACAAGTTACTGAAAAAATGTAACCAGATGATATTAACGCTTTACATCTAATGTGTAACTCCAACACTGTTGTGCAAGGGTATCTTGATCTTTCCTTTGGATGCTGGGATCTCAGCTTCACATTGCTGCTTTGTGTGTCCCTGCTAGGTGAAGGTAAACATGGGAGTCGCCACTGCAGAGAGGATGGGACCAGGTTACATCAACCACCTGGACCTGGGCGAGGCGGTGGCATCTCTGGTGGAGAAGAGGAACACCTCACACAAAGTGTTCAGCATCAGCTCCCCTGCTGACCTCAAGACCGTCTTCCTGGAGGAGAAAATCTAATTGTCCTGCCAGAGACTGAATATGAATGCCCTTTAGCAGTGGCACTTCTGCAAACACCATATGCAGTACATTACATTGTAGAGCTATTGCAGACATGCTGCAGGAACCATAGTGAGAACCAGTAGTTGTTCTGTAACCATAGATAAATTGTGGCTTTATAATATAACCCCCGCCCCTCCGCCCCCTCAGTTTCCCTAAGAAAAGGCATTTGTTGCCACTTGTCTGGTGTTTTCATTGAAAATATAGCAAATACAAAAGTACACTCCCTTTTTATTTCACCATCTAACATTAAAAAAAAAAATGAAATACTGAAAACCAGGAATTCATGAAAAGAACATGCATTTACAATTATTACCGTGAATAAACTGAATCTGTGAATGATTTGCATTGTGAAGAAAATAAGGGGGTACTGCAGTTCGCTTTATCTGAGACCCACATGGTGAGGTTTATTGAGTTTACTTTTCTAAAATTTAAAACTGCCCTTTGATGTTAAACAAAACTTCCATAATGGATACATAAAATTACTGACTTATAGTTCCAGAATCAAACTGGGCCAAATCCAAAATATTTGTGTGAGTGTCTGCATGTGTGCATCTTTTTCGCACCACAGATATACCAGACAGGGCATACTGCCTTCAAACCACAGCTTAAGGGATTTTTTTTTTTTTTAGAGCACTAACATGTGGATTATATACAAACTGACACAAGAGGCTTACCAAAAATGAAAAAGTAGGTTACAATAACTGGTCATTTGCTTTCACCTTTTTCTCAAAAAGGTTATTTTAATACCAATAGATTACTGAATGAGGTCCAGTGTTGTCTTATTTCTACACCTGTCCAAACTAATGTGGCAGCGCTAACCGTGCATTAAACAAAACACGTAGGAGTTGTGTTTGAGTGACCCAGTGATTTTGGACAGAAATAGTCCAGCTTCGTTGTATTGGTTTGGTCTCTTCTCCCCTGTGTGAGCTATTTATAACAGGCTATATCAATTGACTTGCCTTTTTGTTTTGTTTGCCTGCCATGATATTTGTTTGCAGGAATTTGATTTATGACAATGAAAGACAGCTAAGCCTATTTTGTAACAAATCACAGTGTGTTAACAAACATCCTTTCCCAAAATGTCCTTTATATATGCCTGTGTACACAGTGAGACACCCACAGCACTAATTTGACACTCTAAAGTATGAGGGTATTTGTAGATTTGCTGAACTGCCAATCTATCAATTCCGAGTCATGGATGTTTTCAAGACACACTCTGAAGAATAGTTTGAAATTACAAAACAATGCTGGACGTTAGATTCTACTTTCCTTCCAGCGTTACAGGCCTGTTTATTTATATTAGGCTGTGCCTTAAATTTGCTCTCTGTAAAGAAACCTCCCTTTACTGTCCCACTATGCCACAGCTGGATTTTTAAAAACTTTGTGTGATAGAATGCAAATAGCAATATCAAAATTACTAATGGCAGACAGACTAACCTTTGATTTATTTTTTATTTTAATTTTTTTATAATATCTGTAATTTCTTCTTCGACTTCAAGATCGGTCCCCCTACTGGTCATTCCATGCATTGTCCCTAGATTATGGATTATAGATTCAATTTAAAATGTATACCAACACAACAATTACTAAATGAAAGTGCTGGGACACAAGGGAGTTTGTGGCTACAGACACCTGTTATAACAGTGGTTTGTAAAAGTGTTGGAAACATTAGATAATAATAAAACATTTTCATTAAAGATCTATGGAATGATGATCAGGGCAAGGAGAAACAGTAGCTCCAGTCTATGGCATGCTAAGGGTTAAAGTTCATTCTATATTTAGATGACATCATTCATATCATATTAAACATCAGTTATTGCTAGGTGTGCCACACTTAATTAAGTTTAGAAAACAAGGGCCACTATTTTTGTTACACTTTTTAGCAGTAACAGTTCCAGTATTTAGTTTACTAGAGCATAAGGACATAAAAGCTATGAATGCATGCTAAGTTATCCCCAGTCCTTACAGTCTCAGATTGGTAACCTCAGTTATTTTGTTAGTTCATTGCTTTAGCTGTGCAGTAACCGTGTGTCAAAGCTAACCTATTCATCACAAGTAAATCAGACCAGGCATGCAGACACTTGTTGATGTCTATTGTGTGTATTAAACCAGTAGAATAGTTTTATATTGTGGCTCTGTGATAGCAAGGGTCATCTGTTACAGGTGAATCTATAGGTACATTCTCCTCCATATGTTTCTGTGTAAGCTGCATTTAGTATTCAAGATAAGTGCTTGTCTTTTGCGATGTAACTACAGTAAATACATTTCATGCTTCCTTAAATCACTTTAAAGTGCACATTTTAAGACATTCTATTTGTAAAGAAACAAAACTGTTTTATGTTTTGCATCTTCAATAAAAGCCAGTACCCTATTCCAGTGATTCTCTGTTCAGTTGGGGCACCCTTAAAAATGCCTTTGACCTAATAAATAATACATTGTCATTATCTATACAGTAATCTATAGAGGTCATTGAATACACATGAAATATATGAATACATTAATAACAAATGCACTATTGCCATTGCCCCCAGACCAACATTTTTGAGCACCTGCCCTACTCATACCACTCAAATTATGAGTGACCCACACACATTTAAAACCACTGATTGTTATTCACAAATACCTTTTCAAAACATGATGACCATGCATTATTTAGGTAGTGTGAAAAAGTGATAAGCTTACAAGTAACCAAGAAGCATAAAGGGTAGGCCTATTTCTCAGGATTAATAGTTGTGTTTCTAATCTTAAGGAGGCCTCATTTAATACAAAAATACGTACCACACATATTGTCATTTTGACACCTGGCACACAGGGTGATTGACACCAGAAGTCTGACCGGTTATATGACATGGGGAAGAATGATCTCTAACAGACCACAAGTTAGATTCAGTTAATTACAATTCATATTTTAACCTAATGCATAAACATCATTAGTATTTGAAACAGGTGAAATACATTTCCGCCATCATAATGAATGGCACATATGCAGATTTTTTTTTTATTTTGTTAACATTCAGCACAAAGTTTAAGAAGAGTACTCAAAAGGCAAACATTTGCTGCTCATACTCAAGATTTTAATTTTTTTATGTATTTCATTTGAAATCATCTTTATAACAAATGCTGGCAGCATGTCACTGGTTCATGCCAATGCTGACAAGGTCGCAAAAGTGCTGAGAAAAACTGAGCTCAGAGTACATTTTCATCCGTGTTCTATTCGTGATAAATATCCACTGCTGAAAATGCAATTATAGAAAAAAATTACTTTATTGCTTATTTAAATTTGGGGTGGGGTAATCAAATGATAGCCACATTGTGGTGGGAATGTGTGGACTTGTTTTTCTGACAGCTTTGTCTGAACTCTCTTTTAACTGTCATACTGTTCTTATTAAAGGTGTCGTGGAAAGAAAAACAGCAGAGCGATTAGCAACAACCTCGGGATCAGGGTTGCATGCTAGCGGTCTTCCTTGGGCTGAGTCAGTCGAGTCATTTACAGCACGCTGGCACATAGACTCTGGTTGGCCACAAAAGGAATCATTCACTTCCAAAACTTATAAGGATCTGTAACCTCCAAACTGTGCAGTTAGTTATTGGTTGTAAACTACTGCATTGCCTAAAATGGTTTTAGCTAACAAAACGATTCCATCCATCTTATCTGTCGCTCATGTCCTTTAGCTTCACAGAAATCTCAAATGTGCAGTTTTGAAAGAAACACACATACAAATGAAAATACTTGTCTTGCACTATCCTGGTAATTTCACCTGGAGAGTGAAAATGTCCCCACCCTTTAACCACCACTTTTTCTGTCATGAACCATCCCGGTGCTTCCCTTTTTTAATGATCGACATGATTTGCAGCCAGTGACATGCTTTGACCCCAAAGACACTGTTGATGTGAAATGACCTTGGAACAGTGATAGACTGTCTTGAAGTAACAGAAGCAAAGTATTACCAGATGTAATTTTTAAACCATTTAAAATGCTTATTTACTGTAATATGTGTTTCTCTCAAAACTGCACACATGAGATCTAGTGAATTAATTATTTAGTAGCTGTAACCTCTAAAGCCGTTGCATATTGAGGAGTCATGCCATGCAATATGAAGTCTCCCCACTACAGGTCAATACCGTACTGGCCTCATTAGGCACAGTAAAGACCTGCTTGAACGATATGGAATAATCTGAAAGACATCACAGTGGTGTATTTATTTAACGACTTTAAACTGCTGAACTAATATTCCTGTAATACAGGGATAGGAAACACCTCTACCTTGCAATGTTCTTGGATGAATGAAACACATTGAAGTACTGTAATATATCGCTCCACAGATGGAGCCTGACTCTATTAGAGCAGCAGATTTCTCTGAGCCTAGGCTTGATATTCAAACCAGAGTAATTACAGAAAACAACCTTCTGACTGGACAATTTGCGCCTTTTAGTGTCATATCTTGTGACAAGAAGACCCTCTTATATTGCAAGACAAGGTCAGCTCCATTAACTTATATCTGGACTAAAGTTTGATAACCATTTCATTTTACTTAAAAGGCAACGCCCAGCCTTTGTTATAATTACCTGCATCAGCAGAAGGCCTTGTTACAACAAGGATGAGAACTGTATGCACAGGCCTGACTCTGGTTCTTGCTACCCACACAGCTCAGTCATTTCATAGATTATTGTCAGCATTCCTACCATCTCAAACAAGGCATCATTCTCAACATGCTGTGAAGGCTGTAGCCTGGGAGTCAACTGAAGACATCTCCACTTCCCCGTGCGCAGCAGATCAGTAAAGAGATTAAAAATAAAATGCTAGGGAATTAGATTGTGTGTAGAGAGGGAACGGACACTTTGATCTTCAGTCTGGGCTCAGAGACAGCTGTATGAACTGTAGTTTGTTCACTTCCATTGCAAGCCTTTCTAATCTGGCACTAACTGGCACTTAAGCACCCAATGACGTGTCATTGTTTCTAGCAAACAGGTTGTGCCACGCATGAATAATCAACTGTTTAAACATGATCTGCCTATCATGCCATGATACCTGTAGTGTAGAATATTGCTTTGATAGCATTTTTTGCTTTTAAATATGGTATGCTTTTAATGGGTAACAAATGGATCTCCAAATCCCTTCTCTTCAAGCAAAGGTATTAAAAAGAATCATTGAAAATGGAGAAGGTCTGGGATAAAGTACATTAATGACTGACATTGAATTGAGGTCAATGTACCCGAATATTGTTCTTGCCCAAGACATTCTTCTTGGCTGACACTTAAAATAATTTGAAATAAGCATTAAACAGAGAAATGTTCACTAAGTTTATATTCAATAGGCTTAGTGATAGGCAATAGAGAATGATACAAATAATCCTTGTTTACAGTCTGTATATGTGTTAAATGAACCCGGCAAGGAAAATCTTAGGTGATCTTTGTTAAAAGAAAATGCTTTGAAATATTGGGCTGAAAAAACAACTGTGGTCACTGATAATCACTGATTATCCAATCTAAATGACTGCTGATTCTGAGCAATATACAGGGCGTACACATGCAATGTGAGATGAGGCATGTTCATGGAATGGAGAAGAGGAACGCCATGGAACCATTAAACCAAAAACTGGAACCTGCCAAGCAATGCGTGTGTAGCAGGGTGGCTATTTGATAGTAAAAAGTTTTTGTCAGTGTAGAGAACTTGACAAGTAAAATGACTGGTAACCTGTAAGAAGCTACTGCTTTAATGTACCCTAATTTGACAACTAATGGAAGTAAAGAAATAAAAACACAAATTAAAAATCACAGAATTGTCAAGTTGTGATTGAAAGTGAAAGTGTTAGGAGTGCTTACATCTGCAGTTCTGTAAGCTGATAATATATATATATTATATATATATTATTATATAAATATATCATATAGATATAATATATATATATATATATATATATATATATATATATTCTTAACTTATTGATTGTTTTCCAGTTCCTGGACAGAAATGGAGACTTTAGTCTGCTCTCAATAATCAGACACTATAAATGCACCATCCGGCTGCTGTTCTTTCAGAAGAACTGCCAGGCCACACTGCTTCCCTTACTTAAAGCGGGTGCTATTAAATCAACAAAGAGCCTTCATGCCATTTCATTTCTCATTAAACTTGTCGCAATTGCCCAGAGTGTGTGGTCTGGCAAAACTTTACATGCTGGCACTGTAGACAGCAGGGGTGCTAGCTCACACGCACACCAGGCTTTCAACGTGGCAAGTGCCCAAACTCGGCCTAGTAGTACTGAAACCTTTGTCTATTAGACTATCCCATCTAGATCATTCACAAGTGGATTTTATTTAGAGCATTCCAGTACCAGAGAATCCATTCTGATTGCATCAATTACTTATCTTTAGAGATAAATCATGCTTTTCAGTTACCTCTGGACACAATGGAATCATTACTTTCAATAGAAATTGACAAGCTTTATAGCAGCAACAAAACTGAGATGGGGAATCTATAATTTTTCTCATTTAACCATTACAAGCTTTATGGCTGAAGTCCAGTGAAAGTGGAGCTCTCCTTCCATACATTAAACCAGTGCACTGGGCTGCTGTTTGATACAAACACCTTGTTTAATTCAAAACATTACAAAAAAAACTGATGTACAAGACAGAATTTGTCTTGATTGCACCCATAAAACTGCACAGACTGGGGCAAATTGAATAATAGATTTGATTTTCATTAATAACCTTTTCCTGTGTATAAAAAGAAAGCCTGTGTAGGAAAGAAATACATGAAGAGAACTCAGGGCATTCCAACTCATTCTCAATGACTATTAGGTGTCACTTTATATAGCAGTACCAGTTATAAAACACTATGGAACTGGTTCCCATTTGCCCAATAATGTCATTCCATCAGATTGGGTATAAATTGCACAGTCTCTTATAGCTTCTGACAACAGTCAATAATCACACACACAAGATCGGCAGCATGACGCCTGGGCAATTCTCAAACAGCCAGAAAACAATATTATTATGTCTTTTCGGAAGTCATTTTTTTAAATCTTCACAAGCAATAAAAACAGAAACAAACACATCAGTGAGAAATAGAAAACTGGAAAGATCTTATCAATTATTCTGAAAGCCTCATTTCCAATAAACAAACTAAAAACAAAAGCAAAAAAAAAAAAAAAAAAAAAAAAACAATAAGGCTGTCCTTCTCAAGGTGAATCCCAGCATTGGAAATGAAAAACGTAAATCCAAGGAATCTTTTTCTGAATCCTCAGATTCAGCCCAGTTTATCTAGTATTGAATCACTATAAAGTTACTCTTCAAAAGATTTCAATAAAAAACTAAAACTCGGGAGCAGAAAAATACACTCTGTGTTTGCTTGCCTGTGTTCCTGGTAACAGGTGTGTAGAGTAAAGAACAGGAGCTACCTTCCCCTAACTGCTATCTTCAGCAATGAACCCTTTATAGTCAGAGCTGGATAGTGGGTGCACTATTTTATAATAAACACTAGTTTCATTTTTATTTGAAGTGTTACCATTTTATATAACAGTGGCATGCAGCTATTATTGCTGTGAATTTGTTACTACTGGAACAAGTGAACTACTCACAGTGCATTGTTTACATGTTAATCCAATATGGGTAATACACTTCAATCCCAGAATGCTCCAATACCAACGAAAGAAGACTTCTCACACTACTGACACCTGTTTATAAACCCAGCAATATATATATATATATATATATATATATATATATATATATATATATATATATATATATATATATATATATACATACAGTACTTTGACCGACAAATCATCTCTTTCAGCAGACGTCCATCTTTGCTTATGCACAGCACGTCACACTTTTTAGAATTTTACATATGATAAGCTATGTTGGCCCGTGAGAAGTACAACAAAGGGTTTTTTTTGGTGGTTATACTATTTATTAAGATTAGCTGACATGACAGGAGGTGTGAGATTTTAATAGCGGACACACATGTGTTTCAAAAGAGATGACCCAATGGGCCATTGTGGGGGAAAAAATGGTCAGATATAAATCCAGAACAATTTAAAAACCTTGTCATGTTACAGGCTGACAAGGCTGACTAGACCATATTGACAGTGTTATGGGACTGTTTTTCTAGCAATTATTTGAATTTGTCTCTATGTGAGTGGCAATGTATGTTTGTCTCCATGTCTCACTCAAAGATTTTACACCTTGAAATATTACAGCCCCACTTTTGGAAATTCATATCAAGAGACGTGACAGCTTTGCCACACTGCCAGAGTATCTTCCACTGTTGTTATTATATTATACTTAGATAAAGACGTCAGCCAAATAAATAATAATAATAATAATTTGACCTTTTAGCGCATGTATAACAAGGAAGTGAGTGTGGGGAAGCAAGCAGGCGTTTGCAACAATGGCTGTAACTCAGTTAGAACTGTGTGCACAATGCTGGCTCCTTCATGATGATTTTCAGCTCTGGAGATCAAATGATAGAGAGGTGTAAACACCTGTGTTAGAGCAGGAGAGTTACATGCCTCACACAAATTCAATAAGACTTGCTGCTAGAGTCATCTTCCTGTTTATTTCACAAAATGACAGTTTCTCACATAGTTCAGGCTTTCCAGTTATTGTGTTGCATATGCTCACTGTAGAACTGGACAGCATGACTAAAATGGCCACTACAAATCCATTACCTCAGGAATGAAGAAACCTTTTGCTGCCGTAGCAAATAAAACGCTATGCCTACCCTGTGTGCCACAAAAAGACTTCCAACTTACTCGGTTTAATGTCTGGCAGTCATGATTCTCCAAGCAAGTACAAAGAAGGCTAAAGACTCAATTTTCTATCGCAGAAAAAGGCTCTGAAAATATCTGTGGCTCCGGGAGTATTTATAGACAAACTGAACACATCTACATCACTTCCATCCATAAAGCTGGTAAGTTTTTCCTAAGGATTGTCGTTAGAATATCTTTTGCTGAAGCAAAATAACTGAGAAATATCTCCCTTGCTGCTCATGCAACAGGCAATAATTAATGGCTGAAGTTTTGTTTTGTTTTTTACATTTATTTTTCTTTGAAACATATGTCTGAATGTTGGCCAAAAATTGCTCTCCAAGTGCCAAACTGTGCAACATTCATAAAATATATTTCTTTAATGCAATCATCTCTTTTTCCATTTACATGCACGCCTGCAACAGCTTTAAAAAAGCCTGTTTTGAACGGATGAAAGGGTTTTTCCTTTTATTAAAACAGTGCATGCCAGGTTGACGGACAAACAATCAAATTGGTAATAAAAGCAATTCAAGTGATTCAAATATTTTCCAAGAAAAGTAAAACACGCAGGATGCTCCCCGCTCCCCGCTTCCCGCTCCCTGTCTCGTTGGCATGGAAAAAAAGCTCTTTATGTGCTCAATAATAAAACAATTAACTTTTTTTTCGAGATATCTCCAAACCTAATATTGTCATTGTCCATTACTCCTACTACATTCATAGGAAGGGCATTTGTGACCTAACCTGTCATTTTCTCTGACTGGCCAATGCCATCTGGCTTGGTTGTTGGAGAGGAGGATACCCACTGAACCTTTGGGTCTCCTGAGCCATGCGGGGGGAAAAGCAATTGGGCATTTCAAATTGGGAGAAGATTAGGGGGAAACAATCATTGGACACACTAAACTTATATATAATATAATATAAAACAAACTAGGCTTCGAAAGCTAAAGGCCTAACGAAGGATTTGATCTGGTTTCAGTGACACTTTAAAACTGTGACGTTGCTGAGATATTCGTACAGCTTCAGATCTGAGCACTCCAATTTCATTGTAAGTTATTTCAAGGCTTTCTTAATCAGCCAACAATTTAATTTTTTTCTGATATGATTTACACTGGTATCGCCTTATATCTTAAACTAGCCTTCTAAATGGCACAACAAAACTAGAAATACTGTTGTTTCCTCATCTTGCTCCAGACCTACAAGAATTAAGTGTTAGCCTTTATTCTAATATGAACTGATTCTGAACATTTCAAAGTAGACAACGTATAAAGTTTTAAACTTGTTGAGCTTAAGATTATTATAAAATACACATACTTGTAGCTGATTTAACATCTGTTTCTTTTAAATGTCTTTTAATGGGTAATGACAAGATGTAATGCTGCAGAATGATAGAAGTAGTGAGACTGAATTTACATAAAGGCAAAGATTGTACAGGAAAACTAATCTTAAAAGGCTTTAAAAACTAACCAGTAACTGTTAGTATCAGACATCTTTGACAGCTATGATTTAATCTGTAATTTCAAGAAGAAACCTACTGTACATCAAATTCTTTACTCATGTCTTACTGAACAGGACTGTGCATGTTAGAAATAGGTCAGTCTGAACAAGCTATTCTTTGACTTACACAGTGGGAAAATACAAGAGGTAGGATTGGGACGAATACCAGAATGTCTTTCGAAACTGTTTAACTAGACTTGCATTTTAGCTTGAGCAAAACTTCTTTTCTACCACAAAATAAGTTATACATACAGTGTGTGTGTGTGTGTGTGTGTGTGTGTGTGTGTGTGTGTGTGTGTGTGTGTGTATATATATATATATATATATATATATATATATATATATATATATATATATATATATATATATATATAGTTGATATACAATTGCACAAAATGCTACAGTTTGACATGAACTTTGTCATCATTTTGAAACCGACCGGCTGAATAGGTTTTGAATTGCACTCCTAGGCTATTGCACTGCAAGTTCAATGTATTCATTTTCTCTGTGCTCTGCTGTGACACTGTGTTGAACTCTCACATAGTGAACACACTGTGAAAGTCCGCTCTTTGGGTGCTACCACAATTTGGCAGATATGTTGAAGTGCAGAAGTAAAAGCAATGGTAGTTGCTCCTTTCTTTCAATCATTTAACACAACATAATTGCTTGACCTTTATGTTGTATTGTCAGAAACTATTAATTTCCAAAGGCTTAATATTGTCTGGTTTGGAATTATGAAACTTCAGATCTATGTTTACTGTTCATATAACTTACTTTAGTTTTTTAACTGATGGCATTTTGCAGAATAAGGAGGAGATATAATATAACTTACCTCTTTTAGGACAGAAGTTCAAAAAAAAGGGGGCAGGCTATTGTAAGATATGGATAAATAGTCTGACAATGTCATTAAGGAATTTCACTTCATAATATTTATGGAATTTACCAACTGTCTTAAATCAGATACAGATGGATTATGGGAAAGAACAGAGAGAAATCACCCAGCACTCACATACCAATTCATTTAGTTTTATTTTAGTTAGAAACACAAAACTGTCCAGGAAAATGTGTCCTCACTTGCATTCTTCCAGTCAGTCTGAAACGGCTAACATTTTGAACAGCATGCGTCAGACAGCCCTCCTTGCATGATGACAATATGAAGGGGCTGACTGGCAGTAAACCTATTAACCTTTGACCCCCCCCCCCCTCCCGAGACCCAAAGGGCCTCCCTCCTGTGCTCATTGAAACCCAACGTACCATATCGCTCTGAAATCTTGAAAGATAAAAAATTCATTTGCTTTAAAATGTAAATTCATTTTCTTTTGTATCTCTTGAGAGACTTTGTTTCCCACAGAATGTCTGTATTGTTACAATTAAACAAAACAGGTGTTTCAAATTGGGAGTGTTTTTTAAAGGACAAAAAGACCACAGTTTGGTCATTAATACAATTTATTCAGCCTGTCACTGAGGGCTAGACATGAAAAGTCCTTTTTGTAAACAGAGGAAATGATTGTCAGCCTCCTGTGAGATGGCAGATGCTGCTGTGCAAACTTCACTTCCTTTTTGATTGGAACACTGCACAGATAAAGAGGGGGCGTTTGAAGGATTCTGGGTACAATTCCATATTATTCTATATACCAGCACACCATGGAAATGATAAGACTGGACATTAAGAACAAAATGTCCCGAATTTAACAACCAAAGAGCTCCTTCCTCTACAAATGGTGTTCCACAAATTTGTAAGACATAGTCAATAAGGTCCCAGGTGAAAGGTAACAGCACATTTGTTTCTCCATGCTTTTATCATTTTATGCTTACATATATATATATATATATATATATATATATATATATATACACACACACACACACACACACACACACATACAGTATGTGCTTCATATGGCAAGAGTTTTTATGAACGTGAGAATTTACAAACGAGAGGAGGCCATTCGGTCTGTCTCAGCTCGCCTGGCTCCTAGCAGTTGGGAACGCCTCTTTATAATCTGTTTTGGATAGGAAGGATCAATATTGCAAAGATTGATAGGTCTATCTTAAAAGTTGGCTGAAGGAGATGAAACTGTCCGTTCTTGATAGGCAAGATACTGTGAAAACGGCAATACGGAAGTTTACATGCATGTAATGAGTACATTGAGCTATGGCAACCCGTGTTAATTGCCGGCCACGGACAAGAAGAGAGCAGGAGCTACCTTGAAATTGGTTTGATGGAACATTTAGCACAGGACCACAGCAAAATACAAGATTATTAGCAATTAAAAAAAGACGTATTTTGTAGTCCAAGAGGAAAGCAAACAACATAGTCAGTAGAAAGTGAGCACTACTAACCGTCAATTATATCCCATATAAATATTACAAATAAAATATAAATGTTACAAATAAAAAATCCATGTTTATTTAAAAAAAAAAAAAAAAGTATTGTAGATTTTTTTAATTGAGCGAGGGCTTTGCTAAAATGGTCCAGTTTAGTGAAAGTTCAAATTTAAATACTTTTGGGACCTCCCCCCCTCCCTTTGGATTAAACGACTTTTTATCACGCACTTTATAAAAAAAAATTATTAAATGTGTGACAACACAGTGCATTATAGGATGAGAACGTACCATTCTGGCTTGCTAAAAGTAATTGTACGGGGTTGGTTGGTATGTGTTGTTGCATTCAGGTGCTCAGCAGGGATACAACGGTACAGTATAGTACCCAAGATGGGTTTCAAACACACAGCACATTTGCTGTACAACCAAAATAGCAAAGAGCGTTCCAAAAAAGCTATTATGTAGTGTTTATACTGTAGTTAGAGATGTACAATACTAATTTACATGTTCTCCTAAAAAAAGGTCATTCTTGTGATGTGCAAAAAGACAATGGCTTTCATCAGGTACAGATGGGAATTATTGATTATTTATTATATCTTCAGTTTCCTTTAAAACACCCAGCCGAGCACAATGGCAATTAAGGCACATTCTATCCCAGTTTGTGTAGTGTGTCACAGATGAGACAAATCTCTACAGAACTCCATTGCACAGGTGGTGGTGGTGACATCATACTCAGCTGCACATGTAGTTAGAGTATTGTTTTTTCTGTTTCTGAGATGAACTTTTTAACATACAAAGTTAAGATTTCACACGGCATATGGCTCTAGGCAGTGGTGTCTGGGATCAAGGGCTGGGTTTAATCCACATTGCAGTGTCTTCCAGCAGACTCTGAGCAATATCGCATAAAACACTGTCAGGTCCAACAGGGAAGGAGTGGCACCCACAGCAATGAAAATATAAAAAAGAAAAAAAAGAAAACACCTGTCTGAAGAGATGCTACTAAGCAGTCAACAACACAAAATAAGGCTGATGTGGCAACGCTGTAATATTTCTGTCACGAACATCGTAACACATTAAACAAATAATGAGTCAATGATAAACAACCAAGCCAAGAAGATGCATACCAGGGGCGACAGCACACCCCTAGGTCTTAATCAAGTGTGAAGATCACTTTCAGTAAACACACTGCTTGTCACTTATACAATTTGTTTATGCTTTTTCCAATCTTACTGCTTTGTTTCATTCAGCATTATTAACGTGAAAATATTTTTTCTGTTTGTAATCTGTACTAGATAGAGCTTTTTTTGCATTCTCATAATAAATTGCAATAGAACTACAGTAGATCTCGTTTCTCTATAATTCTGGACAGCAGTTTCAGGGTCTGGTTGTCAGAAAGAACTTCAGCTACTGAGATGCATCTTTTTGTTGATTTCTTTTTTAACTGGATGGTTATGGCTGTGTGTGGTGTGACCCCTGTCACAGGGTTATTATGTTGTGTTATATTTTAGCAGGGATAGGGTCAAAAGTTACTATCCCTGCATGGAAATTGGTTTCTGACTCCCATGAGAACATGGCTGGAAATGAGGAAACTGTGGGTCTCGATTGGTGGGCTAATTAATTAATTCATTGTTCAATTTGGTGACATGATCCAGGGGAGGATAAAAGGTTGCAGAAAATCAGACTCACAAGGGCCGGAGGAAAAGTTTAATTGAGAATCTGTTCCAGCACTGATGTACAAGTCTGGGTCAATAAGTGTACCAGGGAAAGCTGTGTGATCCCAGACTAAAAGCCTGAAAACATCAGTATTCTGTGATAATATTTGTGATCAACAACAAAAGTGTCCAAAATCACTCAAATCTACAGTTTAATTGTGTGACTCCTGCTTTTGCCTGCCTACTCTGTCATGCATTTGTCTCCTCTCGAATCGACTACTGCAACTACTTTTTAAATATGTTATTAGATGAACCGCATTTATTTGGTTTTATTCGTACATTTTATATAAGAGAATCAGTCATTTTTATTTTTGTAATATGAACCCTATGGGTTTCTCTAAGGGGACTCAGTCTAAAAGTACAGTTGTTTAGTTTTACTGCGTTACATTGACAGGACGTTGCTTCCTTTTTCCTGTCTTGTTGATCGGAGAGATCTAAGATGGTGATTTGAAAGAGAGTTGAACTGTTGCAAGAGACAGTAATTGTACAAGAATAGAAAATCTATTTCTGGTTAAATAAAACCCATTTTGCTGATTAAAGTCTGCGACGGAGTCCTTAATAAATACCCATGCTTACAATAATACTCATCTTCTTTTAATAGGAACTTTTGGAATGACCCTTATTCAACCTGGCTTACTGCTGCAACCACCAAACTAACCCGGGAGAGACGAAGACGAGCACTCACGTCCTCCAAAACGAGTGACATCAGCCGTCCGCTTTTTTCGCTCTGCAAGCCTGGTATGCAGCCATATCCAAAACTTAGTGTCAGAGGACCATGTAGTTCTGAATTGCATACAGGCTAGCCTGCAGGCGACCAGCCAGTCACAGGGGTCGTTGGTGTGCCAAGGACTCCCCAGCCAACCTAGCCCTTATCCCACCTGGACAGTGCTTGGACAATTATATTCCACCCCCTGGGAACTCCAGTCCGCGGTCGGCAGTGGCATAGCTTGGATTTGAACCGGCGATCTCCAAGCCACAGGGTGCATATGAAGTCCTGGGACTTTGCACCTGTCAGTAATACCTGCTGAGAACGTGTAATCCCGTGGCTTTAGAATTTTGTAAAAATAAAATAGGGCTGGTGATTCTAATGAGGCATTTGTTTTTCATGATCATTTTATTTTGAGACATCCTAGAGGGGTAATAAAATGTTTTGGAAGAAATTTGCAATTTACATATTTGCATTACACCTATGTCTGGTTATTTCTCTCTTGACAAGGTAGAACTTGCCATGTTGAGTCATAATGCTATATAGTCCAACAAAACAAACAGAGTTAATCTCTCGAGGCAAATGCCAAGTAAACCACTTTCACTTTTGGCTGTTGAAATGCTTAATCATGATAATCAGAATAAGGAGTATTTTTTCATAAAGTTCTAGAACAGTATTAACGTTGGGCATGATTTTACAAAGCCTTTTACTCCAAAGATTAAATTACTAATTTATTTTTATAAAGGAGAAAAATACTTTTGTAACTTGAAAGGTTGTTTTACCTTTTCAAAGGCAGTTATGTGTCTATATACCACATACTGGTGCTCTTCACCAGTTCTTCCATAGGAAAAGGATATCAATTATTGACAGAACGCGGGAATCTCAGGAATCTGGATCCTGCACAAGTTGTTAATTTCAAATCTTGAAATGGAGACAACAGAACAAAAGATTCAGGAGGTGACCTCATGAAGAAACAGGAACACAGTTTGAAATGTTTTTAATTAAGATGGCATCATAGCACGAACAGCCTCTGTCTATTGCACTACAAAGAGAATAATAACCAACTGGGCTAATAGCCCTCAGTTCTGCCAGCCCGTTACCCTAATCGGGGGTGACATGTTCCCAGTTGAAATTGCTTTGATTTCGATCTGTTGCTGATGGAAACAAATAAGTCTGCCATCTTCTCTATCAGTCACCTATCACTGGCCCTTGACTCTCTGGTTGCAAGGTTTGCTTCATACAAAGTTATGGGAACCTAACCAATAGATTGTCTAGGCTGTGTATATTGCACAGACAGACATTGAGACAAGTCAGCTCTTTTCCATAAAATGTCTAAGATGCACCTGCTTTATTTCCTAATAATGACATAACATGTAGCACACACCAAATAGTATCCTGGACATGTTTTCATACATGTGAAGGCAAGACTGTATACCTGACAGACTTTGATAAAGGGCTGATAGTAGGTACATGGATGGCAAATGAGCTTAGGAGAAGCCTGCTAGTATTGGGCGAGTCAGTGTTGTGAAGGCTTCAGCTGGCGTGACTTATGCACTGCTGAAACAGGGCTTCACATGTAAGCTCCTCCTCATCCTGCCCTGCTTAGCCTCTTGGATCAAACAGCTGACACACAAACACAATCCCAGCCAGACACACGAAGGACTGCTCTGGGAACACTGGTCCCGGGCTTCCTGAGGTGCCAGTGAGACTCACTTGCATGCGGAGTCCTATTGCTGGAATTGTGCTGATCACACACACAGCCACCTCCATGCTATCACGAGCTTGACAATATTATCCTGCTGTTTGAACGAGGCAGCTGTTAGAAAACAATACAAGATTCTTAGTCCCGATGGTAGTTCTGCATGCTTGTGCATGAATGTGATTCTAATGTATGTCTGTATTGATGGACAGGGATAATTATATATATTGTATTTCATGGGTTGTAGCTCAGATTAAAGGCCATGTGCCGAGAAAGAACACCACTTATGGTGACGTCAGTCTAGCTCCTGAATGGTAAATAGATTTCTACCTAATTCATATTTAAACTAATTGTAGTCAAAAAAATAATTCCATACATTTTTCACTTCCATTACCTACATAGGTCTCAAAAGTGCAATTTTAATGAACTCATGGTATAGTAAATATGTATTTTTATTTTAAAACAGACTCAGTACTACACTATAGTTTCAGTTTGCTGGCCTTCCTTCTAGGAAGTCTGTTACCGCTTTGTCACCCCAGTGGTGTCTTCATCTGAACAATGTACTATGATGTAGATCATATATTTAAGCCATGCAGCATAATAAGTCTGCATCTGCATCACACATGCAAACAAGGCTAATGGCTGTGAATTGGCTCTATTGTTTTTCTATTTAAGTATATGCCACTCGCTGTCCTTCACATGCAGAAAAGTGGTACCTCATGAAAATGGGCGATTCATGAGTTCTGCACTTCATAACAGCCACATACCTGTAGGAAGGAACATTGAACATTTCGCTTGGCACAGTCTTCAAAGAGTTAATTTGTGTACCCTGCACCCTCATTGCTATGCTCAGTTGAAAAGCAGCAGTTCATTTCATTGCTTTACACAGCATTGGATGCCAGCCCAACACTGCAGATGTAATCTCGTTTTGCTTGTCCCCCTGTTGCACGAGAGGCAGCTCCAATCTCCCTTGTCGTGCACGACGTTACCCACAGCTACCTTCTCTTTCGTGACTCCTTGATAAACTCAATATAAACTCTCTGATGGGAAACTTCCTCATTCCCATACAAGGATTTTTTTTTCTTCTCCAATGCCCCTAACACTGAGGTTAAACCCTCCCCAGAGACATGAACATAAGCACCAGGTATTACTTAACAAGTCTGACTCCCTGAAACACTGTTGAACTCCGTCCAAGATACACTGAATGTGTGTCAAGTTCAAAATGCTCAGCAGTTTCAAGGTGTACCAGGTATGGCTGTTCTATGGGGTAATTAACCCTACTATACTAGCCACAAAGTCTGCTTGCAGATAACTGCCTAGATAAAATCCAAAATGTTGAAAATGAATGCAAGGGTTTTCTCTATGACAGTGGTTCATCTTTTTTTCAGTCAGACAAAGTATTGACACAATTAGAACAAGCACACCAGTGACATGTATCTCCTGCCACGGCACTAAATGGACAATCACTAATATGAAAAAAGACATCATGATCTGTATCCCCTATATGCACATGTACAAATGAAAGGTTGACGTACAGACAAATGCTTCAAAATATGCTTAGATTCTGATACTCTCAATAACTTAAGAGAAAAAACTAAAATCTAAAACATACATACAGAAAGAAAAACAGTCATATGGACAGACTTACAGCCTTCCTAGACCCGGATATTAGGATATGTTCAATAATAGATCATTTCAGCCAATCAGGATCTGACTGAAGCTAACAAGACACTAAAATCTTGAAACTTTATACAGAAGCACACAATTCAAGCAGACCTAGTCTTTTGTTCAGTAATCTTACTTTCCCCTAATATAGCTATCTTGCAGTTAAGGAGTGCTGCATTGGACAATAATAAAACAACAAAAAGAAAGACAGTCAATAGACTATAAAGTTGGACATAAAGAACGTGCATCAACGACTAACTCACAGAAACAAGTCATTATTTAAAACAATGCAGCTCGAGAAACTACATTAGATTCATGCCAGCATCAATTTCAAACCATTCACAAGTAGCTCATTCCGAAAAAAAAATGTTTAAAGCAGTCTTAGGCTGTTACATAACAAACTGTAATCCAGGAGTCAGTTGTGGTTCAGAAGCTTTCAACATTTCTCCCTCAACTTCAAACACTTTTCTTTCTTTGACACTAGTTGAGATTCAAACCTGATTTTAATAAGCATCTTCATTTAATTTTAAACTCATAATGAGTGAGCCGGTATAAAGTGTGTGGTTTTAACCCTAAGCGTTCCAGGTATTTCAACAAACTAATTGTTGCAATTTGTTATTTCGTGACTCAGATGTTTATAGCAGAAATCTAAAACGCCTAGCCCAGTACTGAGACAGATCTATTGATTGAGAAAGACATGTTACTGTGTCGGTCTACTGGTGTATTTACTATTTATATTCTTTAAACATCTGCCAGTGCAATCTGGGCATATCAGTTCAATTCAGTGACTAACTGATAAATACATTACTTAATAAGCAATACAAAGGGGAACAAAAGAAACATGGGAAGATATTCTTTATACAGATCAACCGTGCTCACAGCTAACAAAAACATATATGTAAGTGATGCCTTCAATTAATAAAGTCCAGACACAAGCTAGATATTGTACAGACCTACATTCTACTGTTTTAAAGAATGGTTCACATAACATTTAAAATCAGATTTTATCGTATGGCCTGCTGTGGTTTGCAACTGAGAAAAGTATGCAATCAAACACTGCAGGTGCACCATCTTAAATGTCAATCAGAACAGATACCTGCAACCAATACCCATTATTGAGGTGACAATTAATACCTTATTAAGTAATTATTTCACACAAAGGTACACAAATAAATAATGTTAAACACCAAAATTAACCCCAACCAATCACTTGTTTTTTTAAAATGTGAGTTTACAGTGAATATGAGTTAATTTGAGGTTATTGTAACTATTGAAGTATGTAATTATGCCATTAAAACATGACGAGCCCAAATAAAAAATGTAAAACTCAAAAACCAAACCTTTGCCGCAGAGAATATCAAAGGTAACAGTGTAACGAGACAGGGTGGTGCAACCTGGGGTGTACAGTGTGTAACAGCATGCTTCAGTAAAAAAAGTAAATGAAAGAGCTAGTAAAGAATAAAATAATCTACAAAAACAATAAGGTGCTTCAGAGAGAGGGTTTTTATAACAACTTCAAGTCAACCACATTAGTAAAAGGTCTTCTTCAATGACACGTCTAACATTTAATAGAGCAAGTGACTGTATTCATTCCCTAAGTTATGTAATTTTTTTTTTTTTTTTTTTTAAATGTCGCTCACAAAATAATTTAATAAACCTCACCTGTTTTGCACTCCTGTTAGCTATTTTTGTCTGCAATCTGCAGTTTTTAAGAAGCACGCGGTACATCAAACATGTATTTTCTGTTTAAAACATCATATCTGGTATTACTTTAGGGTGAAGGAAATTCTCAGTTTCTGTGCTTTTTGAAGGTGATCTGTTCTGTGACACTTCCTGGGCCATTTCACGTCAGTGGTTCCTTCTGGATCAAATCATATTACTGGCTGAAAGCATGTCAGTCACTTGTGGAAGCAACTGCATGTTTTTTTTACAGCAAGATGCCACCGAAGGGTTGGGGACAATTTCACCCTCCAGGTTAATTGACCAAGCAAATGCAACACTAACTGAAACCATGGCTTTTAAACAGATATTTCTTTAACTACCAGTAAGTGCTGTTTCACGTTTTAAAAGGTACGATTTTATACAAATGTACCAGAATGAAAACATAATTTCTCCATTATTTTGAACACACACAAAAGTCTTAGTTCGCTAGTCAATCGTCTGGATAAAGTGCATTGAAGATAGTATTGCTGTAAAGCATATTTAAAAAAAACAAAAAAAACAAAAAAACAACCACATAGCACACCATTTCCAAAGGCAAATGCATCGTATAATCATGGGAAAAGCATGAGAAAACTGCAAAAATACAGCACAAAAAAATACTGTAGAAAACCTTTATAAGAGATTCAAATAAGCTGTTATTTTTATTTTCACAGTGAATGAGGATGAAAGGAAAAATACAAAAGAAATTCTCTAAACCTTAATGTATTTTATATTCAACATCTAAATTGATGCAAAAATGAAACAACAAAAAAAATTCAGGTAAGTTTTTTTTTTTTTTGTTCTTGTTGCATGATATAAATAAGCAATACATTGATATTCAATTACATTTTAATACATAGTACTGCAATATTCCAGATATGCTAATTGGTCAAAACTACTACATTAACCACATTTCTGTTCATTATTTAGTTGTGTGTGCAATTTTGGTGCAGTTTTTGCAGCCCTGACAACCTCTTTATAGTATTTATTACCAGACCTGGAATAATAATAATCTTTATATTGCAACTTTCCTAGTGGACCACCATCACAAAGCACTTTAAAAGATATGAGACTAGGAGTGTGTGAACTGTGCATCAGATGGAGCACAAGGAGGTTAAGTGAATTGCTCAAGGTCACACAGCGAGTCAGTGGCTGAGCTGGGATTTGAACCAGGGACCTCCTGGTTACAAGTTTGTTTCTGTAACCACTGGACCACACAGATGGCAGAGAGTGGCCCTGGAATCAATTAACCTTTGACACAGGAATCTGTCAGGCTCACTGGTGTTAAGAACTCCTACTGTAACAAAGTGTGTTTGTGTTCACCTTCAGAATACAGTTTGGCATGCTTGGCCTAGCTGCAGGTAAAACGTCATTGAAAACTGTCTGGAATGCTTATAGCCTACTTGCAAGCGTTGCAAATTATTGTTTGCATAGAAAGTTCATTACAGACATTATTTCCACTGGACACACCTTGCCACTCCTGACGATTAGTAACACTGGGATCAATTCACATTTTGGGGAATTTTTAAACCACAGTTGCAGACCATGTCAGCTCTTAAAGAAATGCACATAACAAAAAGATTTTGAAACAAATATTTCATGTATTAATTTATAAACATTGTGGTAATCCGCACAAAAGGTTTCATCTTCAATCTGTAGATTCTCTGGCACATTATCGTATTGTGTGGTGGTTTTGGATCGAGGACTGATACCTACTGAGGAAAGGACAACTCCCCTTAGCTAGATTCAGACCCAGGCCTCCAGAGACTGACTTTGTTGCTACCTTATTGAAGCAGTCCTTCAGTGTATTGGTTTGGTGTAAAAACACATCTTTAAATGAGTGAGTGAGGCATCGCTCTATAACTGCACCCCTTCCTCTAGATGTCTCAGGATCCATACCACCCAGGCAGCCAGGTTTATGTCCTCTGTTGCACTGGGCTGTGTTCTCAGACTGATGGTGTGAATGAAACAATGCAGTAGATGCTTCCTGAGGTTTCATGAAACCGTTTATAATTGTTCTGGACCTAAAAACTGTTACTTGTGTAGAAAATATGTTGAATTAAAACAAGAATATAAAACATATATTTTTAAAAAGCATCACCTGAGCTTAAAAGAAAATGTGAATTTTCATGTGAAATCAAGTTAAACCCACAGTTGTTAAAATTATATCTGGGGATAGAACTATCAAGCTTGTTTCACATGTACACACAGTAGATTATGCACATTTTTTGTTTTTTAAATAAGAGTTCTTTGTTGTCTGAGGTAATATATTTCTATAGTAATCCAAGTGTTGAATGTCACATGGACAAAATTATTTAAAAAGATATTAATGTTGATATCCCCAGTTCAGTAATGCATATTTGTGACGACAGTGAGCTGCTGCTATTTCACTTTTAGCAAATTCAATGCCAAACATTTTAAGTAGTGTGAAGTTTATTGTATAGTTCTAAATGTTGCACTATTAAGTTATACTATAGTTGAGTTAATTGACGGACACGCTGACCAATTATTTTTATTAGTTTAGAAAAAACAATACCGTGCAAGCCCCCAGCATTCAGTACTGTAGCTGTGAAGTTAAAAGGAAACACGATAGGTCTACAAACAAGGACAAAGGTTGAAGTAATTACAGCAAACAAAACAATTTTACTCATCAGGTGAAATTACCAAGGAAGCGCGACACTAACAGAGACTTCTTTAGCCAAGCATTACATTTAGATAAGGGGCACAGCACATATTATTAAAACAGTTTATCAATTTATTTTTTCACTCTACCCCATCAGCAAGGTTCTCAGACTGTAAAGAAGATTTATATACCATGATGGGCTTGAGGAGACAGGAGTGTGCAGTGAAAACACGAATACAAACTGAACATCACTCTGCCAGGAGAACAGAAACAAAGGATTTATCTGGGTTTTTTTTTTTTTTATAGATCTTCACCCACGCAAATAGTGAGGTTTGCCAAGCTTCTATGATAAAAAAAAAAAAAAAAAAAATCTTTAAAAATGATAACTTCCACTGACCCATATTTAATGTCTTTGCTGGTTGACCAAATTATTTTTGTCCTCCTAATGACTTTATAACCACAATGTATACAAATAGTAATTGATTGCACAGGTAAGTGGTAGATTGCATAAAGGTTGCGAGCTGCTGTGCATACTGTGCTTGTACATTTTCTAGTATAGGTGTTCACTTATTTGTGATTAAGATGTTCTTATTTGAACCACAAGAACATAGCATTTCGAAACTTCCGAACGAGAGGAGTCCATGCTACCCATCTAGCTTGTCTGGTTCCTAGTAGCGGGTTGATCTCAACCCTTCTTCGCAGCTCAGTCCTTTAAGGCCTGGGATTAGACTGGTTGCTCTTCATTGGACTCCCTCTAGTCAATCATCAGAACCGCTTTGGAGTTTGTGGTTTTGCGTCCTGCTGTTCTCTGCCTATTCGCTACACTACACAGATTGTTATCAGCGTTCCTCCAAAAAACTATGTATAGATGAAAAAAAAAAAATAGATCTATGAGCATAATTGGTTACTTGGTTCACATTTTCCTTTAATTTCTCAAATTTGGATGTAGGACAATAAACTACCAAAACTATGTAGACCAATTTTAATCAATACCAAAAGCCAATAATCAGTCATTTTCATCCTCCTGGGTCTTTAATAAGCTTAGAAAATGTCATTGCTGAAGCTGCAATTACAGCTGTAAGCCAGCGGACAAGAACCCAATCGTGTTAGTCGGCATTAAAAACGGAGAAGGCCGCAGTAAATACCACAGTTTTAAACCATGGCAGATGGCCAGAAACCAGGATCTCATGTGACACATAGTCTGACAACTAAATAACAGTTGCATGCCTAATGTCTGTTGGGACTGCAAGCACATTTTCCATAAACATAAATACTCATGTATAAACCTCCAAGAACTGCCAAGGTCACGTTGAAAGGGAGTACATTTCCGAAGCTCACGAGAGGCTTGTTACTTTAAAACTGTCTTTGCAATACAGTGACATTCGAATTGCCCCATCACTTCAAAAGTAAACCAAGTAAAAAATAAAACTTTTACGGCAGCATCCTTTGCTGACACGGAAGCATAAAATCAATTATGGCAAAGGACTTATTTTCACACAAAATAATATCATTAAAACCGTCCCCTACTCCTTTCAAGAGAAGTTGAAATGGTGGCTGGGGCCGAGGGGAGAAGTCCACTAGTTCCAGGCTTATTTCACACAACAGTTTTTTGTGCCTTCAGTGTCCCGTGGCTGATACAGCATGGCATGTTTACTTCACTGTTGCTAACATGTTGATTCTCTATGTGGCCCAATGGGCCTGTCTGCCTGTCACTAAGCTGAAGTGCTTGTGGCCTTCACACCATGTCACTGTCTGCCACAACCAAGCGCACTGCATTGAAAATTGCCTGCAGGGAACGTCATTTTATGCAGCCAGGATTTCCGACACTTTGCATTCTGGGTGTGGGGGCACAGATTGAAGTGTCACCGACGACACAAGGAATATCTAACCAATATAGTGCTGTTTGTAAGTATCCAGGCAGGATTGCAGAAGTAGAACAGTTTAATATTTTGCAGTCTGTAGGTTTAACTGCATCCCCAGCTCAAATAACTACAGACCTGAATCTTCATTTTCAATTTTTCATTCCTGCACCCCTTTGAGGTATTTGCTCTACAACCCTTGGATTTGATTTTTACAAGTTTCTCAAATGCAAAAGCCAATCAAAATAAAGTGTCACATGTAGGAAAACTTCCCATCTTCTAGACCCTTGTCCTTTTCAGAGCGGTAATGTCACACCAGTGACATTATCTTGACAGTACAGGTCAATTGAACACTTTTTGCAGAGGGGAAGAGCCTTCTGATTAAATACAACCAATTAGAATACATTTTTAAACAGCAGCGTTTACAGTAACAGTACTTTACTGAAATGCTTTACATAACATGAGCATGTTGTCAGAAAACAGTAGAGAAAAAAAAAAACATCCAATTCTAACTGAATGGTAAAACAGGTTTGTTTATATGCTACTAGTAAAAAATAAATAAATAAATAAATAAATAAAAACCTTTGGGCTCTTGTAGAGGTGCCTTTCCCTCTAAAAAGACCAATTAGGAAGCTTCATCTTGAATGCTGTGATCCACATACGTGTTCGCCAGATATTTTCTTTGTGCTGTGGACATATTTATTATTTAGGTTTTGTATTTCACAGCAACCATAATTTAAAAAACAAATAAAAAACCCTTGCTACATTTCTTATAAACACAGCAGTAGCACATTTAAAACGAAAGAAAAAAAATTACAGAGTTACAGCAATGTATCTCTGGTGTTAATTCACTTGACATACATTGGGTTTCTAAAAAACAGGTATTAGCAATAAGGCCTATGGTAAATCTAAATAACTGAACTGTACTGGTTAAGGATAACTGACAGAAGCCTGATTGGGGTACAGCTCAAGTGAATTAGTACTCACACAAATGTGTTCTCAGATGAACGTGTGCATTTCCAGCAGTCAGAGTGAAACAACAAATTTGAAACTAAAGGGAGTCAAAGCATTACATCCAAGTTAAACAGGATTATAAAAACATGCAACATCAACTCTTTTATAATGTTAATATTGTTTAAATGGTTATAGGGCGGACATTGTGGCAACAGTCCTAAATCTGCTTTTTATTTACAGCCATTCTGAAAACATTAGCATTGTCCCAGTGTACACAGACAGATGATGCAGGAGGTTTCATTCTTCTGATGGCTTCCCAAATATGTTTAATGTTAGCATCTTGTACTTTTCTTAATATTCAAATGTATTTCATATCAAATAAGTATTTAAATGTCCAAAAGAAAAGAGGACAAAGTCTTTGTTCAATGGTGTGCATTTTATAATACCTTTGGACTACGAAAATACCAAGAGCAGCAATGCGACTTCAGGTCAATGAATACTGTAATAACGTCTATGAGAACACATTTTATGAACAACTTTTAAAAAAAGTAGGCGATACGTTACCATGCTAAAGTTAATCTTCCACGCTGCTCTTAGACATTAGTCATTAACAACGGCTTAAACCAACGTACTTTGTCAGAATTCAGGACATTACACTAACCAGGAAACTAACCTGAAATATTGAGCTTAAAACATACCAATTTTGAGATTTCTATTTTAATTTTTAAAGTCAGTACTAAAACAAACGTTACATTTTACAATTAACTGTAAACTTCAGAAAAATATGTGAAAGGTATTTGCCAGTAAGTAGTCACACATGGCTAATCTTTAAAACGGTTACTGTACAAGACGAACAATGATCTGTCTGGGTTGAAATGCAAACTGTCATAAGAGGTTTGAGTATGCAATGAAATCTGGCCCACTCACCTCTTTATTAAGAGCATCTGGAAGCACTGACCTGAAGCAGGTTCGGTTTTTATCTGAGTACATTTGTAAAATGATCTCCACAACTTAAGCAAGATGGTACCTTTGTTTTATTATACATATATATTTATTGTCTTTTGTACCAGTGGTGCATTTAAGGCAAACACAATGGTAGCAAAACATACAACTGTACATTCATATCAGGCAATACATGCTGCTATTTCATATTATACATGCAAATACATCTAATTACATAGTTTACATTAACAAAAGTTAAACAATGCAAAAGATACCTCATCTCTAAAGTAAATAACTAAAACACATTAGTTATGTGTCAGATACCAGTATTTCTATCCACACAGACACAAACACACAGGTAGCTATACACATGGGGAGGGCAACTCCTACAGTGCATAAACAAACATTAAAACTGCTGTACATTAAGTCTGTCAGCTCTGCTCTTGTGTGCGAGCACCAAATTCAACACAAACATTAAGAAAACATTATTCCATGATTGCTGTGTGAGCTTTGAATTAGTTGCTAAGGTAGGCTCCAAACACTAGTTTTGACATGCTACTCTCTTGTAAAGAAACAGCATATTTTATAATGTAAATATTTTCTAATGCACCTTACAGTATGCATGCCTCTTAAATCATGAGTACCTTACACAGAAAGAGACTATTGTTCAGAATAATGACAGCCAATTTGCACACCACCAAAATTGAGAGCTTCCTGAGAGAAATACTACAAAATTTAAAAGACAAAACAAAACTAGAAATGTAGTATTCCCATTCTGCACACGGCAAGCAGAATAGCATATCAAATTAGATTGTTAATGAAGTAAAAAGTATATGTAAAGATCTGTATCAATGATATGTCTAGAGGTTAAAACTGTTGCAGTGGCACCATTCATTTTATTGGCCACTACCTGTAATGGAACTTTAATGAAGTAATCATAGAATGCAGCTGTGTACCAAACATTAGAGGCAATAACTGAAAGTGTACTGTCACTGTTTGGTAGCCTAAATGGACTTCAATAAAATCAGGAAGACAATATATAGTAACACTTTCCCTCAAAACATTAGTGCAATTCAGGATTTTTTTATGTTATTTAAAAGTCCAAAACCTCACAGAAAAAAAAAAGTCAGTGTGGGCTACATAACTAAAATCTTAGTAGATCTAATATCAGAAGTCCTATAAGGGTTACAAATAGAAGTGTTTTCATAGATTTCACAATTTATCTGCCCTATTAAAGAATGTCTGTTCATTTTAGAGAATAAATTGGTTAGACATGGCATGTTAAAATATTAGCCTGTTGTGATTAACTGAACCATTAGCATTGGTATTCAAAAACAAGGGAGTCTTAACAATAAGCACTCAAAGAAGTGGTAGGGCACTTCATGGTGGACAGTTAAATGGTAGGGAAGAAAAGGCAACTATTCAATAAAATCTGTTTTTATCTATTAAAACACTAAAATAACTATTCACAGCTCATAATGTGGGGGTTTCAATTTGTAATTGTGTGTGTACATACATTATAAGTACACACTCACACACACACACATACATACAGACACACATAGTCTAACTTCACTATAACAAACCCTTCTTATGACGATCCCCCTTTTAATGACCCAATCAGCAAGAACCGCTCTTTTCAATAGAAATTATCCCTATTAGAACGATCACTTTTACAAAATCTACCTGGATAAAACGATCTCGGTAGTGAGTGACACTGAACTTTCTCCATTGTGAATGTTATTCTCTCAGGTGAAAACAAAGACCTTCGTAGGCTAATTCAAAGATAGGTCGATTCATAGATAACCTATTGTAGTGCGAATCATGTGTGACGTTTGCAACCGTTGTCATCACCACACAAACTATAACAAACATTTCTCCAGGTCCTGGGGGTTCGTTCTAGTGAAGTTAGACTGTGTGTGTGTGTGTGTGTGTGTGTGTACACACATATTCAAGGAAGAGACTCATTTCAAGGCACCACCTTTATACAGAGATTCCACATAAGTCACTGCACTCTGCATGGATGTCAGGCAGTATCCCTCCTCACCAATCAGATAGCTGAAAGACAAAATTGTAAGAAATGGTGGTTATTTCACTTTCCAGTGTGATGGCTTTCCTGTTTTTGGAAAACATATTGTTAATTTTAATAGGGACAGCGAGTTAGTTAAGGACCAGTTAAACATTGCTCCTAAATTTCACTGTGGTCTCTTATAAAACAGGGGTTTCCCACTACTGAGAACAGGCAGTTTACACTTGGCAAAAAGCAAACATTACTTTTAGAATCAGGCTTAATCCATTAATTATATCATTGATGGATTAAGCGTGATCTTTTTTTTTTTTTTTAAAGCTTATATTTAGCGTGGCAGCTCTGTGAATTTAAAATTGGAAAATACAGACCTCTACGTGCCAAATGGGTATCTAAGAATTTGTGAGGGTTACAGTTAAAGAATTTTACACAAAAATGGACTATGCTATCCCATTATTTTCTAAAGAGGTCAGTCATTCTGTTTTCAATAATATAACAGCAGAAAACACAGCTGAGAGATGACACCAACTAACAATTCGATTTTCTGGTCTAGTTCCGGTTGATGGTGGAGTTAGAGACAGCCCAAGGAGCAGGTTTACAGTATTGCTCGTCATGCTGCCCGGTACAGTGCTGATGAACAAAACACATTTAAACAGATCTAATCTCCAAAGGAAACAAAAGGTGCTGAACTGAGCAATGTGTAGACATCTGAAATTGAATCAGTGCGATTCTATAAGTGCTAGCCAGAAGGACGTGCCTCAGAAGATACTCAAATTTGGCCTGTAGAAGGTCAGCATTTTTTGCAGGTAATTATTTATTTCAGCCTCATAATTGGTCCGAACAGATTAGCAAGAGCAGGGGACGTCATCAAAACTCAAAGCTTGTTTGTCTTTTTTGGTTCTCGTTGCTGACAACAATTAACAAATCTAGTGGTGAACAAAGTGCTTGCTGTGCCATCGCGGGACACAAAAGCGGCACACGGAACCGAATGCCGGCGGCCAGTGCTGCCCTACTTCCAGAACATTTTCGTCTGCCGTCACTGGGCACAGCTTCATCAGCATTGATCCTGTTCACAAATCTGGAATAGCTTTCTTTAGCATAATTTTAACTAGACTTGCTGTAATATTCTAGTGATAGAAATAAAAACAAAAATCATAATATCCCAAAAACAAATGTTTAAAATAATGGAAAACCCTGCAGGCAAAAAACCAAAAGCTTACAATTTACTTTGCACATCAGAGTTCTGTCACGCACACGTCAGCAACACAACCCACACAACACATAAATCAATCCATCCTACAGATATATTTGACATATTTAATCTCAACCATTCTAATCCGTTTTTTTTTTTTTTTTAAATATACAAACACTGGGATATTAAGCTTATCCTAATGAAATAACAGAATTTTCTTCTGTTCAACCGGTGTCTGTATTTATGAGGTGTGTTCCAGTGAAATGGCATCCGTCCCGCATTCTCTCAAAATACTTTATAGTATATAGTCTGTTGCCTCTGCATGCAAGATTATTATTGCAGTTTTTATATTGCAATAATCAGTTATTAATCACCATCATATTCAACACTCTAATATAAAGAAATTATGAATATATGTAAATAAACTAACTTACCCTCAAAAGTGAACAAATGTTGAATGATTGAACATATACAATTTGCAAATATAAAAAAGGTAAGGAAATGTTAACTTTAAAACATACACTACATTGGTTTAGACATATATTCACGATGACAAAAGGCACATTTTTAGTAATATTGTTTGTGACTGCAGGTCGGCTCTATGCAAAACATGCACCCACGGCCCTGCCCCGCCACCCACGTAAAGAATCAACTCCTCATCCTTGGAATCGATTCTCAATTTCGAACATCAGAATTGGGAATCGACTCTTCTGGGAATGGACTCCCACCACTATGCGCCTACAATTTATTAATTTTCTTTTGTACTGCATGTTAACAGCAGCAAACAGAAAGGAAAGAAGCAGCATTGAGGTGGGTATGACACCGCTGCAAAGTTAAGCAGCATCTAGGGACTTATTTTATTTTAATGGGAATTAAATAAATTTTTGAATATATAAAACCAAAATCCCTACAACACTATCAACTCGAGGAACGGCAACTTCTTTATAATACCATTTAAAATATAATACAAACGCCTGTAGCATCTTAGACTTAGTTACATACTAGTAAAACACAGACTTGATTTTCTGCACTGGTGTGTGCTTACTGTGTTTCTCTTGACCGATATGATAGATAATAGCTACTGTTACTTATTTGGTTTGGTAAATTAATAAGAAGGCAGTGATGAAAAGTTAGTGCCTTGTTCTTGTTGATATTTTCAAGTATTTGTTTCATTTAGTGACAATCATGTTTGCTAGAGATCATTGTTTAGTAGAGCGGTTTATATTAAATATGACATCCCTTATTTAATAGCCTACTCGGATAATCTCATGCATGGCAGTTTTCAGAAATTGAGATTTCTGTTCATTAGTTAATTCTAATGAACACAGTGGCTCACCGATGGACAATTGGTGAATAAAAAAAAAACACACCCATATCACCTTAAACCGTGTGAACGCCGTATAGAAAATTGTTTGTGGTTTCCAAGCCATGGCAGTCTATACCGCGGTTTACCGCAAAACCGATATACCTAGTTACACGTTTTATATACAATTCAGAAGATGGTCACTGACTCCCTGGCTTCTTCAGTCCACCAGGGACAACAGATAATTATTGTTGTTACCACAAACAAGAGACTGTTTAAGGCTAAACAATACAAGAGAGATGAGAACCAACACTGAAAAGCAACTCGATTAAATAAAAAAAAAAAAAGTGTGTTTAACAGCCATGATTATTTAAAATGAACTTTGGTCACAATTTTGCCTCAAACTAGTCTAGCAGACTGTGAAGAAACTGGGCTTTTGGAACACAGCTCGGTTAGTAATGTGGCATCAGCCAAGACTGAACACCAGTACAAGACATAATGATATATCAGTATGATGGCATACCACTACTTTATGTACAAAACCTTAATACCGGAAGGTTGGGCTTCCTATGGTTAATACACAGATTGTGTATCGCTAAATCAGGAAAGCAACCTGGTATTCAAAGACTTCAAAATGGAATAGCCATTTTACCAAAAGAGGTTAATGTAAAACCATATTACAGATAATGCAGTCATATCTGAACAGTTTGCGTGCAAGTAGTTATTTTCACCATGACACTTCCTGTTCGTGCCCCTTCCCAAAAGGAAGCACACAATTACAGTATGAACGTTTCAAACTGGAATGTTGCTCTTTGTTCTTGTGAACTGAAGCCCAGCAATACGGCATGCAAAGTTTCTGACGGCTTAGTCTCGGGACAGTCTCCCTCTCGCCCTCTGCATTAGAAAAAGCATCTGCAAAACGGCACAGGCTAGTTTTATGGTGCAGATAAAAATGTTGTATAATTTGGCCGTTACTGATTTTGTTATACAGGTTTAGAAACTCACGCTAGTCCTGGTTTTGAGAAGTCATCTTGTTTAGATGTGTTATGACCAGGGGCCATGACCCCTGCTAAGGTCAGCTCTAAAAAGATTAGTTACCACAGCATGAATACATCTCACCTGTAAGTTTACTATTTGCAGTTGTTCATGCAGCTATATAGTGGAAGAACAATTTAGTTTTTACTGAAAGTTTATACTTTTTTTTTGTGTTGAAACAACATACCTTAGAAAATTGGGGTCCTCTAACTCAAGACATATGCTTACATTTCCAGGCAATATCTTGGTATCTAAAACAAATAAAAAAAAAACACCTGTCCAAATCCTAACTATATTACCATAGGCTATTTAAACTTTCACAGATCCTATATCCAAATACTTAATAACCACACTCTGGTCAGATAGCATAACTTGGCAGTGGCAAAATTTAATGAAAGCTGTAAGCTTTGCCCTATCTCAGATAAATATCTTTAGTTAAAAAAAAATAAATGACATACAAATGAAAGCAAACAGTTTATCCTCTTCAACAACAGGATGTCAGCACGGAGCCATAAGTGAACGCTGCAGAAGCAGAGGGTATCGTGACAATAGACTGCTCCGAATTAAAAACTGCTGTTAACTTTGGGTGACCTCCTGATAATTAGTCCAAGACACGAAACAGGCTCCCGTCTGCCAAAGCTATTGGAAAGTGCTTCCTTTTCTTAAGCTTGGGCCCTGGTCTTTTAAGTGTGTTTCTTTTTATATGGCTGTATATCGCATGTTAGCAGAAGAGGTATGGCATGGGCAGCGTTATGAAAGAATACCACCAGGTGCTGATTATTTGTCCTACTACTTGCCCTCACAGCTTCTCCTTGTATTATGTGACATGTACTTGACTGTGTTTGGAGCAATATCCTTTATATGCTCATAGAAAAGCCACAAAAGTAATAATTATGCTGAAAAAAAAAATAAAAAAAGATATTGCAGGAATACGTACAACAGCAAGCTGTACTTTGTGGTGACAAAATGCCATTTTCGAAAAAACACAAGCTTCAAAATTCCCAAACCATAGTGTCACCTAAAGCCAGTTACCTCAACGGCTTTAAAAAATAGAAAAAATACATTATGCACTCTCCTTAATAGTAAAAACAAAAATGACAGTAATCAGTATATTGAAAAGTAGACCACCATAACTGACACTCACACATACATGTGTTACGGACAAAGCCCACTGACTTTGGGCAAAAATTAAAATAACTTATTTTATGCTTTGCTCGGGCGAACCACGGTCCTCCCACTGCTTCTTGGGAAGAGTCTGAATCACTCCCTCTGTTCTTTCATTGCTGTTCCGAATGACAGGCAGACCTTCGGAACAAGGAATTAACAGGAGAAACCCCACTGAAACTTGCGTATAAAAAAGGACAGTATTATTCATAATGTAATACCCATAATAATGAGTTATATTGAAGTGTCTCAGAGACGGATGCAGTTACTGGATGGATCATGAATGATTAACTGATTCACGTTTGACGATATTTATGAGAAGCGATCCAAAAGTTGTAGAGCGTACTCAGCGGAGTGACAAAGTGCACGTACAAATCTAGATTTTCATAATTTGTTTAAAATAAATTAAATGAGTCATATATCTCATTAAATGTTGTCAGTAAAAATACATTTTTAAATACGTCTGTTTTCTGAAACCAGACTTGTAGTTTTTTTTTACCTGTGTAGTTTTTATGAATGAGATGAGTGAGTTAGTGAATGATGCTACTCAGATAGTCGGATCAAACAAGCTCTTCAATCGTAGCTCTGTCTCTGTCCCTAAAAAGAAAGACCTTTGTGATTCATTTCGGACTTTGCCCAGGCAATTCGTGAAATCGCCAGTTTCAGGGTTTGCCCGTAACACACACACAACATATATCTGCCCAGCATCTATAAAGGAAGAATGATCATAGAGTAATGTAGTTTTCCACAAATGAGGATAGTTTAACAATCCACAAGTCCTCTGAAAGATGTACTTGAACCGAAGTTAGGACCTTGAATGTCATCTTTCAAACCATGTTTGATCTTCGTTTTCTGCTTGATGAAACATCTCATTTCTAGCACACGACCTCTGAATGTTGCCTTTCAATAGAGACAAACATCTGTATCCTCACGGTCCTGTATGTTCAGTCTGTGCATTTAAAATTTAGTATATCAAATTAAATCAAGAGTTGTGTTTCAACAGGCCTCATTTACAACATTTCTGGACAGTTTTAAGTAATTAAAACCATGTTTGCAGTTCATGAGACCTTTTTTGGCACATTCAAAAAGTTGTAAGGAATGTTTCATTACAAATGTACATGTGGTTTCCATATATACTGACACCCACTTGTTTCAGTTCATCAATTAGTTGGCAGTACAAAATATGCTGTAGAGCACACAGGATTAACAGCAGTTTTGTGATATTAATAAATAAATAGTTTTGGGATATTAATAAGCAATACAGTTGTGTCACTATTAACTACAAGTTAATCAAGCATGCCATTTTGAAAGTGAAAACCCTGTGTAGATAACCTAAACTGAATAAACAGGGCCAACAGCTGCAACCCAAGGTAAAACTACACAAGTGCTTCACCTAGACTCCTGTATTTTGAAATCACAAATAAAGCATTTGTACCCTTCATGGATAAACTCCTCCAGCGCTGCACACTCGGACACCAGCTGTGGCAGGTCACTCTTCAGGGCAACATAGGACAAAATGGGCAACAGGTCATCAGCACCACTGGGCGGGGGGGCAGGAGAGGGGCAAAAAAAGGTGACAGGTTAGCATGCAGGCCGTTACATTCTCTGACACAAGTTTAAATGCTGCCTGGTGTTAACTGCTTTGCTTATGTAGTGTTCTGATTAACTGTCCTGGTAGACTATCATTAAATTTATCATTATATCACAATATTCTTATTGATGCTAGGCATACATTCTCCAAGATTATGTGGATTGTTCTTTTTACTATATCTATAATTTTCTATTTCGAAAACAACAAACACAAAAAGAGAGAACCCAAAACCAGGCTTTGTATCTTGAAACATGTTTAAAAAATGTCTCAGAAGAGGTTATAGTGGAGGAACATTTTCTGTCTTAAAATCAGATGATCGCTCTGTTCTTAGCTCTGTGCTTTCCTGCACCCCACACAAGGAAACAGCAATTTCCAGGTTGCACCACACAAGCTTAATGGAAGTACAGTACAGTGCCAGCCCACTGACAATTGATCCATCAAGATGCGAGAGAATATTGAGGAGACAGTCAAGCAAAAGATAAGTTGGACACTAAAGCAACGCCACTGAAAAAAGGTAAACACAAAGCTACAATGACAGGCAACTGCTGTGCGTGACAGTGTGGTGTTACATTTCATATTTAAGCTGTGTTAACTTGACTCACGCACGCCCATTCCCAAAACGTATTATGGGAACAAAAAAAAAAAAAAAAGGTTTGCAAGAAAAGAAAAAACAAGTTTTGTAGGCTAAGAGATTGTTTGAAGCTTCCAGTAGCTTCACAATGATTAATAAAGCAGGGCTACGCATTTAGAGTACAATGTATTGGGCATAGCCAAAACCACTCAGATTAATTGCAAACATTTAAGCACTTTAACTGATTTTTAAGCTACTTACTCTTAAGTATTGGAATAATTGAAGCAATAAAATCTAATCCAATAACTGGTTCACTTAGCACTAGTATGTTTCTAGCACAGCACAAAACAAGGAGATTCACTAAAATAGGATACAGTTACAATAAGCTGAAGATAATTGCAACTTTACTGACAATGCTGCATTCCTTCTGTTTTGAGATCTCATCACAATTAGATCACAACTTTAAATGTTTAAAAGCAGCTGCCGTAAAGTTTAAAGTTAATACCAGTAGTGAACTAGCAATGTCAGTATTTTAATTGTATTCAGCTATTTGAAATGAAAGCAAACATTGAAGCTTTATAAAGAGATAGTTACAAAAATCTAGCAGTTATAAAATACATTGCACAAACAGCACTGCTATAAACAGTGTGTTCCCAAATAGAGCACCAGATATTATCAAATACATGACTTACTTATTTTTAAAGTGGCGACCAGTCGACTTGCTTCATTATTTTTACCTCATCTATTCATTCTACCCCTAATTCACATTTACATCTTGATAGAACTGGGCATATCACATACCCTCTAATGACAGCTACAAGGATTAAATCAAAAAATAAAAGATATGATCATATTTACTATAAAAGGAACTTGCCCGCGAGGGATAAAAAATAAAAAAATCAATGTAATCATGGAATGGAATGCTTAACATTTTACTGCAGTCTGTACCTATGATAGTCTCAAACAAAACACCAAAGACTTGACTAAGACGGAATTACAACTATTCCCCCAAATTAAGACACACTGGAGGTCTCAGGAATTAGAATGCTCTTTTTTTATTCCGTTGTGCGCTTCTCCCTTTTAATGGGTAAAAAACACCAGTTTATCATCAGTTATTGTGTTTATATAATGAAAACGGACACAAAGGGCAGCCAACAGCTGGAAAATATGAAATAAAATCAAATTGAAGGAAATCTTTATATATACACACACATTTCTGTCCCCTGTAGTTAGTTCTACAGGCAATGACTAAATGAATCAAAGATCAAAAGTACATTATAAAAACAGATTATATTAGCTTTTAATAAAAACTGTGGTTGTAATGGAGAGTCTTCCAGCATGACTGAAAAGCACAGCCACAACCACTGAAGACTGGATCACAAAACTCCTGGTTAAAAAGAACTAAACTAGAATGGGCACAGTGTCACAACAGAAGGGCAGGCAGCCTAAAAAAACTACCACGTTTAATTAATTGCAGGATAAATTAAAAACACCACATTGGATTTGAGTGCCTTGTTGCAATACGTAGGACGTGATCCCAGGTTCAAAAGTTGCGTTCGCAATCCATCTGGCACACAGCTAAAATATTATTGTTGCTTTTGTAACTGCAATTAATTCATGTGCTTTCTAAATTAATGTGAAAAATGTCATCACTGGTCCTTCTTTCATTCTGCTGAAGTCCAGCTTACCTTGAATTAATAAAGTATGCAAAATATATATTTCATCATCATCAAAAAGAACCAATAACAGAAGAGAAAAGAAAAAAAGGTGAGCAGCGATATATTTAAGCTTCTACTTGCATTAGAATTCATCACATGGACAATCTTCCAAAAAGAACAAATAGTCTTAATTTCTCATGCAACAGGCTAAAATGCATACATTTGCACTGAACCTTAAAACCAAGATAAATCAGAAATATGACCCAGCTGACCTTTTTCCACCAGTCACAGTGAGGACTGTGCTATTACTCAAAGGAAAGCAATCAAGTAATCACGGTGCTATAATCAAAAACACCGTGGAATAAGGGTACAGCTGCTTATCAAAAGGCAGCAATACAGTATAGAGCCAAATTTCCAAGGAATTGCATCACTGAATAGTTTGTAAATGTGAAGTAAAATGGTACTCCACTGGTTAATTCACAGTCAAACACTGGTAATGGAACTTGACTGAAAGAATCATAGAAAACAGCCTTCTACCAATTGAAAAGACAGTTGGCTGTGCAATTAAAGCTTGTTTGTAACATGGTCCTCCGGGTTTATATTTCTTTATTTGAATGAGGTCTATCAACCCGTGTAGTAATGTTTTTTTTTTTTTTTTTTTTTTATCTGGACAACAGTAATTTTAGGTCACAAATCAATGACTTGAAAGCAGCTTTGTAACAGGACTGCCACAAAAATGTGTTTTCTTGTAGGATATCCTGAATTTGACTCAGAGAAGGATGCCAATACTCCAAAGCCTTAACTCTATCTGGGAACCAAAAAAAAGAGTCATATGACCACAATATCACAGCCGTCACAGGCCAACGTGAAGGGTACTGTTGGATTTTGCCAAAGGAGTTTCCATGGAACATAAAATTAGCATCTCAAATGAATTATGCGAGGTTAGCAGTTGAAATAGCAGCAATGGATCGATAACAGATCAACACCCCTCACAGGGATCTTTACTGACTGCGTAAACGAGAATCAATTACATATTACCAGGATCACAATAAAACGTACTAGCTTAGCGTATCGGTAATTGGACCAACAACTCACCATTTCTTCGGAATAGTACATTCTTTTTTGTTAAGTTGCTCTTTTTTGCATGTGGATTAAGCCAGGGCCCCCCAGCCCCACTTTGTTGTGAATTTCCTTTCATTAGAACATCGTAATCATTTCACTCCTTCACTTGCCACCTGCCCATATTAGCAAACTTGGTAATAATTCTGTACTTAGTTTGTGGTTATGTTATGTCTGATGTGACATCAACAAACCTGCAAGTGAAAATACAGAAACTTTGGCCTGTCTCCATGTCCCTCGGGAGTACGGGGGGGGGGGGGGGGGGGGCAAGGGGGCATTGTGGCAAGTGAAGGGAGGCAGGATAATAGACCAGGGTGTGGGAGAGTGTGTTCCAACAGGCAAGATCGCATGTGCAGGCACTGGGAATCCTCACTACTCCCATACAGTCAGGCACTTACAGTGCCTATTGTAAGTATTCACCCCCCTTGGACGTTTTCACAGTTTGTTGTGTTACAACCTGAAATCTTGATGCATTTACATAGGATTTTTTTTTTCTTTGATTTACACAACCTATTCAACACTTTGAAGAGACAAGTCAATACTTGGTAGAACCAACTTTGGCAGCAATTACAACTGTGAGTCGAGGTAAGTCTCTACCAGGTTTGCACATCTGGATCATGCAATATTCACCCATTCTTCTTGGCAAAATTGTTCAAGCTCTGTCAAGTTGGATAAGGATCGTTGGTGAACAGCAATCTTCAAGTCTTGCCAGACTCTCAATCAGATTCAATTCCGAGCTTTGACTGGGCCACTCAAAGGACATTCACTTTCGTGTTTTTAAGCCACTCTAGTGTCGCTTTGGCTGTGTGCTTGGGGTCATTGTCCTGCTGAAATGTGACTCTCTGTCCCAGTCTTAGGTCTTTTGCAGACTGAACCATGTTTTCCTTAAGGATTTGCCTGTATTCAGCACCATCCATTTTGCCCTTGACCCCGACAAGATTCCCAGTCCCTGCCGATGAAAAGCATCCCCATGGCATGATGTTGCCATGCTTCATAGTAGGGATGGTGTTACCTGGGTGATGTGCTGTGTTGGGTTTGTGCCAGACATAACACTTTGCATTTAAGCCAAATAGTTCAATTTTTGTTTCATCGGACCAGACTCTTTTGCCACATCTTTATAAGCTGTTTTTTTTTCCCCAGAAATGGCTTCCTTCTTGCCACTCCTCCATACAGGCCAGATTTGTGGAGTACCTCAGCTACTGTTGACACATGGACAGTTTCTCCCATCTCAGCCACGGAATACTGTAGGTCTTTCAGAGTTGTCTTGGTGGCTTCTCTGATCAATACCCTTCTTACCCGGCTGCTCAGTTTGGAAGGACGGCCTGCTCTAAGCAGATTCTGGGTGGTGCCATATACCTTCCACTTCTTTATGTTTGACTAGACTGTGCTCCAAGGGATATTCAATTCCTTTGAAATCTTTTTATACCCCTCCCCTGAAAAGATCAGTTTCATTGACATATCCGGAGAATAAATCAATAAAATAGTAACATTTCTAATGTAGATGTCGCTATCTATCTGCGTTGCAGCATGCTATACAACTGTAAGAAGTCTGAGAGCACTTTATTTGGCCCACCCAGCCCACCACTCCAATCCACCGACTCAATGTGACAAATTTACATTTCTCGCAGACCCACAAACCACAAGGTGTGCCTTGACCTGTCAGAAGCCAATCATCCCGCATTCATTAAAATGATTCTCACTGTGCTAGAAGACCATTACGATTCTAAAAACAAGCCTTACAGGTTTGTCTGACTTACAGACCTGACTTTTTGGAGACAAGGCCTTTTCTAGCAATGGTCATGAGTTGCCCTGCCTCCCAAAAAAATTAAAAAAAACACTGTGCTACCAACTTAGAAAACGGGCCACTTCCCATTTACTCACTGAATTATGAGGCTAGCAACAAATTGACCCAAAATGTACACCAGTCAAATGTTTTATTTTACTGTCCGAGATGAGCAAATGTGTGACCCAGATTTGGGACTCATGTTGCTTTGTGCCCCTAAGTATTAGAATGTGTGAAGTTTAAAGGAAATAGTAGGTATTGTTGCTAAGGACAGCCACTATACTGTCAAACTACTATTTACTGAGATAAGGACAACAACACTGACAGTTCACAACATGTAGCCACAACATGCATATACTAAAACTGTTGAGAAAAAGCAGTCTTCTTAAAAAGGCTAAATAAAACCAGACCCCCCCCCCCCCCCCCCCCCCCCTCCCCAAAAGTTGGTATGCCAAAAAAATTCATCTGAAAATATTTTGTTTAAAAAGTAAGCAATTAAAATGTAGCTTTACGTGCTTTTATGTTATCACGAGACAAACAAAATACATGTAATATAATATTTAGACAGTCATTTTTTAAATTTTTCCTGCATTTGTTTTCAATGCCCATGTAATGAAGAATGATAATTTCATTACGAGCTGTAAATGACAAGCACGGAGGTCTTCCTAGGAAATCTACAGTGGGTAGAAATACAAGCTTGTTTTAACAATCTGAATAAATTTAAAATCTGCATTTCACTCCTTTCCCACAAACAGTACAGCCTCTGAGACTTCTGAATATCTATGGTAGTAATTCTGCTTAAAATAAAAATATATATTTCAGAAATTGGACTAGGCTGTTGAGTTGAAAGGCAGTGTCCTTCTGGGTGAGCCTAGAAGAGGCCTACGAGCAGGAAGGGGTTAAACACAAAGTGAATACTCACATGGCCGCAGAGCTGTGCAAGGTAGCCGGCTCATGGGAGGTGCGGTACTCCTCTGCACACTCGCAGATCAGACGCAGGGTTCGCACTGAAATACAAGAGGAAGGCGGACTAACGTGGCTTCAGGGACAACAGAAAACTTTACTTTGCAAAAAACTTTGGTCAACCACGGTCTTCAAAAATCCAGTGCCTTCTTGCTACATTCCTGCCCAGAATCATTCAGGTTTTAATAATGTCCAAACATTATTGTATTATAATGTACAAATATGGAATGGATATTTTCAAAATTGTTTCAGGTAGGTTGAAAATCAACTGAAAAGATTGATTTTCGGAACCACTTGCCCGTTGGGCGGGGAGGCTTTCATGAAGAGGCTGGAGTAGAAGTTGAATCATCAAGATTAATTTGCTGCACTTTCTCACCAGTCAAATCTGACTACCAGACAATTAAAAACCTTATATAAAGTCGAACTTATTGCTAGTTTATTTTAATAATGCTGAAAAGACACTAAATATGCACAGGTATCCTCAGAAACTCACCAACACACTCAAGTTTCTTTTGTGGACAGCAATCTTTTGAGATTAGCCTCAGTTCCTGCACAGCAGATTCATAAGGGCAAGAACCAGGAGCAGATTCTGAGGGGCAAAGTTTAGATGCAACACCCATATCTCCAGGTTTACTATTTCTGTACAGTCTCATACTCTCTTCAAAAGCCAACTCTCTCTGTCTGTAAACTTTTCTGCAAAGAAAGGAAAAAATACATCAGAAACACTCTTCCAGCCAGATAGAAGAGGAACTGCAATATTCACTTCATGAATAAGAAACAGCAGAAGGTTCTCTACTGAAGCATTAACTTTGAAAAAATAACTTGGTTATGGTCAGACTGTACATAATAGAACACTTAATTCAATCACTATCTAGTCACTCCTTGCTAAATGCAGCAGCGCCATCTGCTGGTAAAGAGAGACATTGATTTTTACCCTTGAATCTACAGAGTAAACTACTGACCAACTTTTTCCATCTACATGACAAGGTATCACCCCCTCCCATTTTGAACAATGCTTTAGGCAAGAATTTGTCCTTTAAGAACCTATTCATTTCAACTGGCTGCATGATATATCACCATGGCTACCATCACAGGATATTGCCACTGTTTTTAAAACCCATTTGTGTTAGTTGTTCTAAATTTTAAAATTACCTAAAGAGAGCCAACAACAAGGGCCAGATGGGTGGGAAGAAAGCCTCCTCGATGCTGGCGAGGCACCGGTCCTTGGAGGCAGCCGTGTTCAGGGGCTCAAAGGACAGAATATACAAGGACAGCAGCCGGTCTGGTTAGAGAAACATTGGGGAAAAAAAAAAAAACATTGCCACATCTCATTAAGACATTGAGGTCTAAATGAACTGTATATACAGTGGTGCTCCCTGGTGGTCACCAGATAGATTCAAGCAATGCATCAGAAGTTTTTAAATGATATTTAGGCTTAAAAAAGAAAAAAGGTTTGCTCAGGTGCAAGGATGTTAAGTCAACTCCCACCTGTTAAACTTGCTGTTGGACTTTCAGTGTGCGGGTTACATAACATTTTCATTTCACTTAATTATGCCCAAGGTGAACATATCTGAAAGCCATTACCCATGTTTAGCTATATTACTATACACATTACTGATCAGATAACCAAGTATTTACGTAACTTGGCTAACCCAAACCCTGTTTAACTGCAATATACAGTAATATTCTCAAACACAACCTTGCAATATTCAAATGAGCATTTCTTTCTTTGTATGCAAAACAGAGTTATCTACTGACCTGGCTGAATTAGGGAATACTTGGCCGCTCAACACGGTCTTTCATTCTACTGGCAACTTTAGAGATAGATAGATAAAAAAAATGTAAACCCCACACTGGCCTGTTTGGCTTAGCTGTGGGGTTGAGATTTTAAATTACTTCATAAGCTTTTGTCTTCTTTCTGTACTTGTATGCACTCCAAATATGGAATAACTTTTTTTTTTTTTTTTAAATAAACCTGCATTACTGCTTTAAATGACTTAAATTAAAAACACAAACTGTTGACTCTTTAAAAAAAGATAAGAAACCATAACTTACAGCATGCAAACCATATTAAAATGATAAAACCTTAAGAATTTTAATTGACAGTAAATGTACAGCATTTTAAAGATGTTGTTAATCCAGAGCCATGGAAGAAGAAGAAAGTGTCCATTTCTTCCACTAACCTATAGAGTTGTGGATATCCTTCACAACGCTCCTGAGGTGTGTCCGGAGCGCCCCCTCCTCCAGGTTGAGAATCCGGGGATCCACATCCACAGCGGGTTCGGACAGATCTGGCAGGCTGGCGGGCGGGCACTCAAATTGGGACAGAAACTGCTCCAAATCCTCAAAAGAACTGTCCCGCTCTCCCATGCTCAGCACTAACTTGTCCTCTTTAGTGCTTTGCCCAGTTTGTGTTTGTTCTTTAGCACACGTGTTGGCATTGTAGTCTTCAATGATGGGCAGGGATGTGACTGAAAGACTGTGTCTTAGTTTCTGGCTGTTTGTTTTGTTGTTTTCCTGAACTGACTGCATACAGTGGATGCTTTGGGAGGACTTCATGTTGCGGCCCCTGCAGGTGAATGTGGATGGCGACTCAGGGGCCGTGACCTTGCTGACAATGGGGTAGAGCTTATTGTAAATCCTGTACTGCAGTCTCTTCAGGAGCTTCATTATAGGATGCTCTGGACAGCTTTTTAAAAAAATAAAATCAAAACACTTTTAAAAACAGTATCATCTGGAGTGTTTCCTTACATTTTTTAAAAATGTTTATAAACCTCACAAGCTCATATTTGTGAATATAAATGCCCGCTGCCTACTTTGTGTTGAAATGGTTAAGATTAGTTTATTTACCTGAAGATATAAGAGATAAGACCAGACACCACAGAGAGGTCGTTTGGATTTTTTTTTAGATTTGCTTTCCATTGTTTTGGCCAATCCTGGAGGATAATTACACAAAGAAAACCATCATGAAAATAAATAGCTGTTACAAGATAAATAAGATATTAAAACACAAAATGTCCATATTACAAGATATAGAGCTTCAACAGAGTAATTAATCAAATGTCAAATTATACAAAAAGGTCACCATTACATAGCTAGTTTCATCAAAATTGAATGGCCAGATCAGAAGACTTTAAAAAGTGTCATGAAGCACAAAGTATCGCAGTCCAATATCCATAAGGCCAGTTGGCAAGTAACATGCAACACCAGGCAGAAGGAAGCTTGTGCACAAAACCAGGCACACACATGCAGTGCATTCCAGTTTAGGCACGCTGCTGTATGCACTTAACAAGATCTTGTAGTATATGATTTTGTGGTATGCATAATTCTTATTGTAAAGATATATATCATACAGTGATGGTAAAAGGAAATTAGTCAATTTGTATTTTTTATGACAGCATTTGGTTATTAATTTGGGTTTTGCAGGCTACAGAGTTCAACATGCCAGTGCTGGCTTTTAAAGCTGGGCTTGCAGTAGTTTTTGGTCTCGGAAGACATCCTTGTTACTGTCAAGGTATGAGATGATTATACAGGAAAATATAACCAGATTGTATACACCCAGTTTCTTCGTGCTTCATATATATATGGTTAAACACACCATGACCTCAAACTGAAAAACTGCATGTTTATGCATATCTGCTATATCCCAACATATTGCACAATAGCTGTAGTAGACATTACTTCTCAGTCTCTCTGTGGAACTTACATGATCCTGCTCGTACTCCAGAATGCTGGCATATAGGATTCTCTGCTCCTGTTCTTCAGGGGTTAGAGATGTAGAACTGGAAAAGCTCCTAAACAAACATGTTGACTAAATTATTTCACCATGACCACATAAACCTACTCTGAAAAGGAGAAATACTTCAATGCTAAAATTGAGAATCATGGTGATTACTTCTGCCAAGTTAGAATAAAGGGATAAATGCGAGATCTACAGAAAGGAAAAACAGCAGCCATGACTCAGGACCAAACTTTATGAGACAACTAGGTTAACATGACAACTATTCAGATTGTTTGAATGACTCTTTACTTATGCTTTTGTACAGATCTGGAAAAGTAGAAATAAAAAGTGGAAAAAATATTTTTTTCTTCTTCTCGTGCTCATTAAAACTCAGCATACTTTGTAAGTATGTTTTAAAGTGAATTACCACCATGACCATAGTGGGTATCAAGCCAGGGAAATAGTCAATATGTCTTAGTTAAAAGCAACAATGTTACAACATTTAATAATTAAATAAAGTGTTTTACCTATTGGCTTCCTCCTGCAACCTCAGCCGCCTCTCTTCCATCCTCCTCTGAAGCTGTTTAGTTCTTTGATAAGGAACCATGCATTCAAAAAAATAAATACGTCTTTCTACTTTGAATTTGTGCAATTAGTTACATCTACTTTTACTACAGAGCATTACGAACGTTACATATTTTATAATACAATTTCTAACATGTTCATGGTAGACATATGATGGAAGTATAGCTTACAAAAGAATCTAAAGTGAGTGAAGCGGTTACCAATACCTTCATTTACAGCTATTATAACTTGCCTATCACACAGCCTAAAGCAATCTAGAGACAACTACATGCTTCCTTCATATTTCACCATTCAGTAACGTACCAATATGGTAAATTCACCATTAGGCCATTATGTGCAAGACAGCTAATGCCATGAATAGGTAGCACTGTGTCATGTCAATTATTAAAGCTAATTAAATCTATTTACTTGGCAATCAACAGATTTTCACAAAAACCCTGTAATTGTAGCATGTAATTGTAGCATGCACTATTAAACCAAGTCCGAAACTAGGGAATTCCTGAAATTCCTCTGAGTTTAAAAGGTTAAACCAGTCACTAATCCCAACACCCTGTCACAATTTTGCTTTTGTTTGCACAGAGGTATTAACTCCTACTGTATTGAATATCCCACCTCTGCCACTGACCGACTCCATGTGTGACCCTGAGCAAGTCACTTAACCTCCTAGTGCTCCATCCTGCAGATGAGATGTTAAATCAATGTCCTGTTGTAAGTGGCTCATATAATTCACAGTTCACAGCCTACCTCTGTAAAGCGCTTTGTGATGGTGGTCTACTATGAAAAGCGCTATATACAAATAAAGATTATATTATTATTATAAGAAACATTATACTTGACTTCATTACGAGTATCTTTGTTATCTCTAGCAGAAAACATCAACATCTGCTGCATGTGCCTGTACATGTAAAATTGTATGACATAAAAACCCAGAAATGTTTGCCACTATGTTTCATTTTATGTTTGTTGGACAAGCGGTTCTGTAACTTGCATCCTTGATGCACTGTATCTACAGTAGTTAATAACTAGTGCACACATACAAATGACCATTAGATCAGTCAACTCAATATGGAACAGAACTCGATTGTAAATGTTTTGAAGTGGTTTACTCTAGTATCTCAAAAGGTCTTTACAAAAACAAACGACAGTCCTGACTTGCACAGACAATGTTTACAGAGTTTGTCCAACTAGATCAAAGGGGAGAGGAATGTTCTCCAAAATAAATACTGTCGCATTCTTCCAGAGTAACTAAATCCATCAACTTGGAAAGCCTCACACAGACTCCTCACACCACTGAAGAAGGAGAAGCATGTTTCACGTGCCTTCCCCTTATTTACAAAAAAAAAAAAATTAAAAAGCAGCTTTGTATTTGTACTGCCATTTTCAGCTTCAGCCCCTTACACAGACCATTCATTTATTTCTCAGATGAAAATCTTTTAAATTATACTTTACAACAGGGGTCTCCAACCCCTGTCCTGGAGGGCTACTGGGTCTGCTGGTTTAAGTTTCAACCGAGTTCTCAGTTACTTAATTGCACCAATTACTGGCTTAATTACTCAAGATTAACAGGTGTTCCAGAACTTTAGCCACTGATGATGTAAGACACATAAAACCGGCAGGATAGGGGCTCTCCAGGACCACTGTTGGAGACCACTGCTGTACCAATCCAGACACTCATTGGTTTTCTATAGAGCGCAACCGTTCTGTTATTACTTACTACAAGGTAAATACATTTTAAAACTATCAGATAATAGTGATAATGGTATTAAATGTTCCTTGGAAATAACGGTACACCCTTGTTCTGAATTGATTGCAAGTTCCACGGATATGGAAGAATTTTTACAATTCTGTATTAACATGGGAATGCTTGGCGTCTGCTCTCTAGTCCTCCATAGTGTGTGTACACTTAAACAGCAGCTTAGACCACAGTGATTCACGTTATTCATGACTACGCTAAATGGCTTACTAATAACAGGATACTGCCTCTTGTCTTGCTCTTGCAATAATAAGATTCTCCATCATTTGACGCTGAAGGGACAATGTCTGCAAATGAAACAAGACAGATATCAGTTTCCTGAGAATCCACTTCAGGGCTTAACATGCAGCAAAGACACATTCAGAGACCCATTTGACCTTAATTCTGCTTGTCTTAGACATTCAGTATTGTGAATCATTCACGCTCCACAAATCACCATTGAAAAACAAATGCATTTCAATAATATTTATACTGCATAACCTTATGCAAAAATATGTTTTGGAAGAAAGACTCATAATAATGTTTTCCAGCATGTCTTAACAAAACCGCAATGCATTTATCTGAATAATAGGCGCAGTAACCTAATCTATAAAATCATACTGTATCTTCACAATACACACTTGCCAAGGTTGTAAAGGCACCTCCATATATTAGGCATTGTAAGAAAATATTAAAGTAAAATCTTACTATTTTGAACCGTTTCCTATCAGAGATGATTATATATATAAGTTGTAAAAAATGTAGTCATTCTTTTTTCCTGATCAATAAAAATAAGTTTAAAAACTGTTTTAACACATAATATTTTTATCCAGTATAAATAAACAATATCTTAAGCTAAATCGTTCTTTGTAATTAGGGATTTAACTTTTCGGTTTGTATTTTCCAAACCTATTTTTAAATGTTAATTGCCCGTTATTAAACTGTCTCTGCATCCTAATCAAGAGAAAACTAATAATAAGGGGCTGGGTTTAAGATGATTTCTTTGCTAAAATTAAGCAGATGTTAAATGATGGACTTGTTTTCAGTATGCACTCCGTACTGGGTAATTTATGATGAAAAGAAAATCCGTCAGGGCAACTACGTACCAGTGAAAATAACAAAAACTTGGCGACTACAAGAATGAAATGTAGGATCAGCGATGAGCAATTAATGTAATTTGTCACTTCGGTTTGAAATAAAAAATAAATAAATAACTTCAAGCGAAACAGAATCAGGCCCAGTAAAGATATGAAGTGAAAAACAAGTGGCATTGTTTTTTTAATTAACAGCTTTTTCTGAGTTTAATTAGGAAACAGAACCGGTTCAAAACAAACGTAAAGGCACGTCATGTGATCAAAAATAACCCCCAAAACGCCAAGCCCTATTTGTAATGTACTACCGTAAGTAGCGGACAACTTAGCAAATATACTCTAGCAATAATTGACAATTAGTGATGTATAGGATGCTTTTCCTTGTAAACGGCATTTTTGCCACAAAACATGTAAAAATGGAATAGACAGGTACGGTATAAAAAAAGCACAATGTACAATACCTTTAAAAACTCTTTAAATTGTTTCCAATAGTAACGCATTGTCATTTAAATCACTGAAAAGGCGCCGGAATTTTCTTTTGAAAATGATTTAACCCGGTTTTTCTTTTGGGGTTAAACACCTTGCTGTTCCGTTATCAAAAGTGATATCCCAGTCCGCAAAAGTTTGCTGTTTTTAGATTTAAAAAAAAAAAAAAAAAGTTTAAAATAAGAAAAATTACATACTGCCATTGAGTTTACTATGGAAATCTGTTCCTAAACCACATATTTCACTCGTGAGTTTAATTGAAAAAGGAGTGGGCAGAAATTACTGAACCTGTGGGACTGGTGTCGGGAGTGGGGTCAAAAAAAAAAAAAAAAAAAAAAGGTGCGTCATCATCATACAACATAACCAAAGTCGCATGGGTCTTGGGATACCTCCTCTACTTTTTCTAGCAACGAAACCACGGTATTGGTTGGGCATGACTGCAACAACATAATGATGTCACTGGGAATAAGCCTAATTTCTGAGTGCCACATTCTGTAAATACATGCTACCTAACTATAAAGTGTCACATGATGATGTAAATCAAACAACTAAACAGAACACATTTAACAATCGCCAAATATAAATAAATGCAATTGCAAATATGATGGTGTACGTGTTCTTAGCACGTCTCTCGGTTAGTTTCATCACTGAACTGTTTAGAGCGTGTGCCACAATTGGAGCTCGAGTACCAGGCTTTGTTCTAGTGTACTAAACTACACTGCAAACACTCAAAGCAGCTCATACTAGAAGTAACTTACACATATGGTCATACCATACTGTGTTCTATGTATACCACAGCTTTAGAAATGTATATTTAACATTATGAGTTCAAGCAACATAAACTTGGTCCCCTGTTAATTGGTATCTAAAATCAAATTTTAAGTGCCAACCATGAGCAAGTTGTAGTTTTGCTTAAGTGTGCATTTGTTTTAATTGTATTGAACATTAATAATAAAATAATTTATTAGACTTATTTATTTAGGTTTAAAAAAAAAAAAAAAAAAAAAAGATTTAATTAAAATGTACTGTAACACAAACATGCACAAGGAATTCAGGCTATATTGCTGAGAGAGCCCACAGTAACCAATTTGTTACAGTGAGGCAAATCACAAACAAGATATAAAAAACTGTACTGAAGTGAAAACAGAAGTTATATTTATGTTGTCTGTAAGTTTCACCACAACAGTGAAAGAAAATGTTTCTAGACATAAGTTATATATGCCGTTTTACAAAAGAGAATTTTCCAGAATTTCCTGGGGAGTACCTAGGCAACCTTAGCAGATCTATAGAGGTCACTGGTCACAGTCTGAGAACCAATGGTGTAAATAGGTGGAACGCTGCAATCGAACCCGAGGCACTCCAGAGGCCTGGTTTTTATTAACTAGGATTGGTTCACAATAAACCTTCTGCCCAACAATCGGGCTTCCTGACCATCTCCTTAAGTCCTTAGTGCATCCTTTTAATAAGGGTGTCCAGCCTTCGTTGTTCAGTAGTTAAGAAGCACAGAGCCACATGCATAATACATTCATATTGTGCTTTTAGTTCAATACCCTGTTTGCAAACAAAAATCCACAATGTGACAACATTATTTAAGACTTATACAAGTATTGAACATTAAAGAAATAGAGATGTGCTGTGTTTGAATTGAACCACGGCTCTAAATTGTCTCAAATTCAATCAAGATGCAAGCTCCATTTGGAGACGTAGTATAACAGCATTTGTAAAATATGAGTGTTGCATACATATGATTACTGACTGTTCTAGAATGATTACAGCAAAGAATGAAGTATAAGCATTTTCCATCGTAGTGTGTAATCCAGCTAACTCATTACATGAACGACCTCAAATTAGTGGAAAGAGTTTTACACCGGTGCATGGCAATATCTGAAAATTATGATACATATTTATTGGTGCCCTATGTAGTGTACATATTGAGTCATTTTACTAATAGCAGCCTTTCATGTTAAAATACAAAATTAAAGCCCACAAGTCATTGAACCAGCATTCAAGTACTCAACAAGTACTCTGATGTTTTATTAGAAATTCCTAACCCTACCATTAGGTTGACTTTCCTCTAAAATGCAAGCAATATGAAAAAAGAAAATAGCTTGGCAAAAAGTCAATGTGAATAACAAAGCAAACAGGCACACTGATATCAAGAAACAAGATACATTTTAATGATCACTTTGAGGAACAAGGTAGTTTGTGAGCAAACTGCTCAGGTTTGACTGTCTTACTGATGTGGTGACAACGTTCTGATGAAACAGTTTATACCTCAAAGTGACAGTGACAATACCGGACTCACCAGTGAGGTTTTCTGCATGGCTTGGTTGGGGTTCAGACGAGCAACTCGAGCCTCATAAGTAGCCTTCAGCTTCTGGTTTAGCCTCGATGCCTCCTCTATCGGAGTGAGCTCCCTATTGCAAGCAACAGTCACAGTAACTTTCACTTCTGTACTAAAACTTAGGAAATCATCTGAAAGTACTAAATTGAATGCAATTATATTAGGGATGTCCTAAATGTTTAAACTTTACGATTACACAAGTTTCAATGTGTAACCTTTAACATGCTATGAATGGTTATGAACAATCAAAAAAGCCTTCAGGAGCCGCCCTTAGTTAGAGTGCTGTTCCTTTTTTTTATGATGCACATTTTGTGAATATGGAAAAGACTTTGAATAAATACTGAATAAACAAGCTTACACTTTACACATACTACTGTATAAACACTACAGCAGACCTGACATGCAGAGCTTTGAAAATGGTTACATTTTTAAGAACAATTGTAAACATTTATCACTTAGAAAAAATGTAAACTCTGATCTATTAACATCAACCAAGTATGTTGATAACATTAATTTTGCCTAGCTATTAATAACCTCAGGAATTCATGCCATGCAATGTTTGCACCAAGTTTAACCACAATTCGACAAGCAAACCCCCAGATAGATATTAGTTGGTTGAACAGGGTCTTTTTCAATATGACTGGGAAAAAAATACAGGAGATTTTGTTTTACACACAAGCTGAATTGCTTGATTTGTGACTGATTTTAGTCTTGTACTTATTCTTGGCTCCACATTGATCTAGGTGAGGTGCGTGCAAACCCAGTCCTGAAGGGTAATTCTTTATAGATAATAAGTAATAAGAAACTGCTCCAGGACATGGAAGGAGGGTTACCTTATTTAATGAAACAATTAGTAAAATGGTTGAAACAGAGTTTCCTACCCCTGATCTAGGTGATACATCTGTAATGGGAATAGGAGACTGCAGGCAGCAGTATAACTGAATGTTGGGTAATGCAGGACATAAGCAAGCTTAAGCCTTGAAGTTATCTCTGCAAGGAAGCTTACAAGCAGCATGCTCTTTTTATCTGTCCACGAGTAACTGGATATTAAACTTACTTTCTGGCACTGTGTGCTTCTAAAATCTGCATTCTTTGGAAGATCTCAGGGGGAAGGAAGGGGGAGGCCGTTTCTCCTCCATCGGAGAGGACTCTGCGATGCCCTGGCTTGTGGGAGGGTTTGGGTGGCTCCAGCACAGCAGGCTGCACCTCCATTTTACCTTGAAGCAAAAATAACACTTAAATATCAAACAGTCATTATTGATTACTGGGCCAGGTTGGATGGAAATTGACACATTTTGTAAAAATCTAAATAAATTATTCCCCAGCACAAACGTACTGGGACCCGTTGTAAAACTGGGCCCATTATGAATATGAACCCTCTTTTTGTTCTCTCCATTGGATGTTAGCATGTGAATGAAAGTTATTTTTTAAAATGTGTTTGAAGACTGGCGACATGCCAAATCCATTCCCCAAGGATTACTTACTTAGTTTAGCTGTTGTCGATTTGACCCTTTCTAAGCACTGTTCTGCCAACTTCAGCATCTTCTGTGTGTCTGGTGTCACAATATCACACTCCTCTACAAGACAGCAGCACAATCAGTGAAATTCTTGTAAAGCAAGCAGTGAGCTACAGTAATTCTCTAACCACCAACAAAAGGCTTGCACTGTAATGACCTACAAGCATGTTATCCTTTATTGAGAATATCACATTGTGAATTGTGGTGTCTGTCTGTCCACACATTCATCTATCTGTATGTCACATTTACATTTTTGCTTATAAACGCTTACCCAGTGGTCATAAAACTTGGCATTTAGCAGAAGGTATTGAGAATATCAGATTCTGGCGGTATACGGGGGTGTCTGCATGTTTTGCATTAATCTGGAGAACTGTTTATCAAATTGTAATTAAACACTCCATTGCTAATTCTTATTCTATACTGCTGATATATTTTATGGTCATCAATTTGTCATCATACTGATAGTTCTAATATTGAATTGACAGCCATGGCTGGGGGTGTATGTTACTGACAGACTATTTGACACTGGATTGGTAAACCCATTAATATTGCCACAACACTACAGGTTAATTCCCTGTGGTATTAGGATCACATCTTTCTCCCTTTGTGCAGAAAATTGAGTTTCATGTTTCAGACGGGGTCAGTTGCACAGTTCATGAATCCACAATAAGAAGTACAATGGAAGTCTAGCCTTAGTTTCTTTGTTTAACCAGCATCAAAGGTAAAACAGGAGTTACAATACAGAGAACAACCAGCACAATGTAAAGTAGACATTAAGAAAGGCTGAGGCCTCAAAAGAAAAGGAAACAGAACTCGCATTTAACTGGCAAAATGACGAATCACAATAGGGCACCAGCCTCTCTTGTCAACAAATGTGAGGGGTAAGCAGAAAGTTCAGACATCAAGAGCAACAGTAGCAGACATGGCGTTAATATTCACGGTATTGCAATATGCCACAAAACCACACGTATGGCATTGCTCTTTTTTACAATGCATGTCCTGCCAACGCCTTCCCTACGATTTTTGTTCACCAATTCACTGCTATATACAGTAAATGCTTTTGATATTACACATTTTAAATGCTAAACATTGGTATGCAATAGTAAAAAAAAAACTCAAGTTGTGTATACAGAAAGTATAACAAAATACACATTTACCTTTGGGTATTGCCTCCTCTAAAAGTGCTTGGGAAATAAAGTTAATGACCCGCAGGTACTCACAATAAGCCTCCTAGGAAACAAAATGTAACAATTCAGACTACCAGCACTTTTGTAACACTTTTATCAGATTAAAACAACAAATGTGTGTGTGTGTGTGTGTGTGTGTGTGTGTGTGTGTTTTTTTTTATTTTTTTTTTTTATATAGTTAGTATATGAGTAATTTATAAAGAAAATATTTATTATCTGATATCTTTCTTTTCTTTTCTGGTCCCTAATATACTAAATCAATATCTAAAACCTTCTTAACCCTGTACTGTGTTGTCATTATGAGGCACAGTAGTTACCAGAAAGCAAAATGCTGTCTTTCTTCCTAAGTGCTAAATGATTTCTGAGACCAAAATCTCAATTTCACATAAAACGTCATACCATTTCATGCTTTAAAAATAGCAGCAAATTCATAAAAACATAAAAAATACTAATTAACAATAACATTAAAGGACAATAGGAAATTGACAGAAAATAAACGATATCTTACAATAATTTGTAAGTTGTGTGTAGCTTAAAATGATCTGTATCAGATATTGTTAATAACCGTTGGCAAAAAGTAACGATTGAAATAAATATGTATTTGACAAAATGCAATGGCAGGTTCAACACACATATAATGCCGCGTATGCCAGCTGTTTCAAATACAAGACACATATCTTAGCCTGGTCGTTTTAATAACCCATGAATATTTTGTGTATACCTCATGTCAACACAGTAAGGCTATGTATGCGTCGAACAGTTATGCTAAAAATGGCAAACGCAAAAAGCTGCTTGGAAAGTTAATTATCTTATGGGAACAAACCAGCGGGCAGGGTAGGTGGTATCCCAGTATCTGTGATCAGTTACGCCCTTGCTCTGACTGTCAAGTGTTTATTTTTAAGTACTGTATCACAGGCTGTAAACAGTTCTGTTTCCGAATGATTTGCACACATTAACATGATGTTTAGCTTACAAATATGACAGATATTCGCATCATTTAAACATGTACCTGTATTTATTTTAGTTCCACGATAAAAAAAAATAAATAAAAAAAAGCCCAATCGTAGCCCCTTTACAAATGAACAAGACAGTCCTGCTGTACTACCGGCCCTATAAACACCTTCCTAGCTAATCCACACCCTGTCATTTGACATGCACACCCTCAATAGTGTATCCCGCTAGTTTACCTTGTGTCTGTTGTTAGTGTCCAGTTCTATGGCCACATTGGCTAGTTTCATAGCATTTTGAAGTAATTTCACTCCTCCGTCTGGTACAGCAGTAGACATTGCGGAACCGAGTAATCGTCTAAGATACACGGACAGAATACATCGAAGTGTGCGCAGCACGGACTTCCAAAAACAGACGGACTGAGTGGCAAAGTCGAGTGGGAAACACCCACGTATGATGTCTGTGGAGTAAACATCCGTGTTTTTTGCACGGATTATATAACATTAGATTATATAGTCCTTGGTTTGTTGTTGCATGAACGCGCAAGAAAAGATCGATGTGATTGGTTCGCTTTTGATTTAGAGGGTTTTTGACGCGATAATTTAGCAGAGATTCGAGTAAACAGGAAAAAAAAAAAACACCTGACCAGTATATTTTCAACATCTCCAGCGCTTAATGTCTAGACACTGTGGACCTTTGAATAAAATAAGTACGTTTTGACAATTATCAAGTAAAGAAAATATGCATTTCAGAATTTTGGGTAGTTTAGGATAGATGAAATGGTAGCCGTATTAGTCCAGAGATGATAGACAAAGAGAAGGAGATGTGATACCTTTTATTGGACTAGCTAAATAATAATTATTCACAAGCTTTTAAGACCCCAAAGGTCTCTTCTTCGGGTGGAAGTAGGAAAGAGAGATTGATGTTTACATTCAAAGGTTGCATTAGAACTTTAACAAAAAGAAATTACTTTTGAATTACTGCAGTTCTAATGTAAGGGAAAAAAAGCTGCATAGTTTAGGGTCATTCATAAAAATGCCTTGGGTCCAAAAAAATGCTTAATCCTGTCCAAGTGTGTGTGTGATTAATTTACCGTGGTCGTTATTTTCACCTTACCCAGAGAAGTGAAGATTTTGCATACAAAACTTCAGTACTAATTCTTAGTGCAGTTCTTCATCTTGTCAACAGAGGCGCTGTGGATGCTATCAGAACGTTTTTTTGATGGTTCATGGATGTCGTGAGTTTTCTTCTTGTTCAGCTACTTCCGGATCAGGTTGTTTACTTTGGGCTCTACTCGATGTTTTTTCATTCTTAAAACATTTAACAATCACCGAATAAGACATTGAGTACATTTTAAAAATTTTAAGCGCTAATATTGTATTTTACATCAACAAGAGCTATTTGTCGGAGCAAGTGGATGATGAAGCGGGACCGGCGCTGTCGGTTCCGCGCTTCGGTGCAGGAGGCTCAGCTGGGACAGCAGGCTGTTGTGAGTAAACGAGGCGGCCGCCGTGGAAGACCGCGATCTGCTGCTGGGGAGACCCAGGCAGGGGCTAGGAACGAAGGGAGCCAAGGGAGACCAGAGGAGCATGTGAATGAGACCGGCATTGAAGTACAGCACACAGACGAACGCCTCGCCCCTTCAGCTGTAGTAGGTGGTGGTGAAGGAGGATCAGAGGAATCGGGTTAGTTTGTTGCACAAATTAAATGGATGGTTGAAAACTAGAGCAAGTTACAACGTGTTAGTTTGGCTCAATTTTATTGCTTGGTGTACCATAAAATCCTACTTTGGTGAAACGTTTTTATCATTTGCAGGTACAGCTTTTGTGGGGGTTTCTTATTTCAAGTACAGATTACTTCCAGTAAGATAAACCTCCCAAAAGGCTTCTCCCAGTAGTTTAACATCAGGGCTGAAGAAATATTCATACTTTATTTGCCTTGCTTAATTTAACAGAAAGAGAAATAGACATTTATATTAGCAAGTTGTTTTGTGGAGCTGTGGAGTTTTCTTCAGGCTGCAATAGGCTAGATTCTTTTGCAAGTTAAAACTGCATGTGTCAGTGAAGTTCACCCCCTAAAATAATGGAGCTGTCAGTAGATCACTAAGGCCTCCACTCTATACACATGTACAACAATGTAAGTCTGACTTACAGACAGTTGCCTTCATGCACCTCTTGATTCTGCTACTCTAACACAATTATAAACACATTTCTAAATATATTTAAAATCTATGTGTAATTGAGAGACCTCCATGTGGCCCATATGTTGATACTCTAGATGGGGATATATTCCCCAGCCTTACACCCAGCAGTATTATGTCTGGTACAGTGAATTCTTTTGGAGCCTGAACTCTGTGGTCTATGTCTCAGAGCTGATCAGTTGCTAATACAGTGCATAATGTGTGATCAGTATTTTCTCATTGGCTTTGTAGGTACAGGAAGGACTGTAACCACTGCATTCTGCCGGCTTTGCCATGGGAAATTTTCATTCCGGAGCCTGCGAAGTGCCTTTGGGAAGATCCCTGTGATTGGACAGGGTCCCAGGAAGAAGCAGAAACAGCAGGTTTTCTTTGCTGATTTCCAGCATCTGCTGGGTATGCCAGTGATGCAGGATCCAGTCCTCTCCCAGTTTATCTGCAAGAACTGCCACACCCAGTTCTATAAATGCTCCAGCATCCTACAGGCGTTTATCCAGCAGGTTAACGTGTCACCAACTGGGAGAGTGAGGTCAGGGTGCAGGTGAGTGTATAGCTTGTCAGACAATGATGCAGAGCAGGGACTAGCTCTGGTTTGCTGTGTTTCCACTGGATATCTCATTCCATTTAATCCTGAGCTCTGTTCAAGTTAGCATGTTTTCAGGTTTCTGAGATTGTGCCTAATTTGAGCTGAAGTTTTGTCAGCTTGGAAGATGTTCACAAACCAACACAGCACAATCTTTAACTGAGGCATTCTTCATGAGTTTGTAATTTATTTGTGAGACTAAATGAAAACACTGTGTTACATCGTTGGGTAAGTGCAATATTTTAATATAGACACTAGATGTGAGCAAAAGGAACATATTTGACTTTCAATTACAGCACTTGCCACCTGGTGGTGCTTTGCACAAAATAAGAGAACTGATTATCTGCTATTGTGTAGCTTTTGTATGTCTCTAGTAGTCATTTTCACAATGGCATGCATTAAGCTGTAAACAAGACAAAACCAACAAAAAAGTCTGCTGTAAAAAGGTTAACTAAATATCTGTTGTCTTTTTTTTCCTCTTTAGGGGAAATTCATTTTCTGTAAATTCAGATGCAGAGAATTCAAGTTTTGGTAAGTAGCCACAATTAAAAAATGTTCAATTGATATAAGCGGTATATGTCTATTGTAATTCAACTCATTCTTATTTATTCTTTGTTGCTGTTATGTTTCTTCAATCTCACAAATGTAATTGTTTACATTTTAGTTTCTTGTAATTTTTATTAAGTGCTGAGACAAATATTCAAACAAACACTGCTTGAAATGTATTCAGTGGTAAAATTGACCAAGTTTGCATTTGTTCATGTAACTTAATAAAGGACTGTATCAAAAAGATACCTTCAAAGGAAACCAATGTATTAACTATGACTGAAATAAATAACACACCTTTCTTTAATGGGTAATTTCATGGGTTACTGGGCTTATTAGTGAGAGATTTGTTTACTGTGGGGTTTTGAAAGAATATTCAAACATGTTTGCCCCAGGACTGTTAACAATAGTAACCACTAAATAACATGTTTAACTGACTTAGCCAACCAGGCAAAATATATTTAGGGCTATGAAAACTTTACGTAAGATGGAAAGAATATTGTACTGCATTTTGTTTTAACAGATGATCTGATTACATCAAGTCCTGGGTGTTTGCGTAGCCTGGTATCCTGGGCACATCAGCATGCCGGGTCGTGCCATTCCTCCCCCAGCCTGCAGGAGGTGATGGCGTCAGAGTACTGTGGGGTGGTCCGGGCAGTCTGGACATGTGGAGACGGACATAATTACATAATGGACACTGGCTCTGATCGCACCCCACAGGGGCTGCATTCTGCAGAAGAAACAGTGAAACCAGAGGGAGAGGAAGGATCAGGAGAGCCAGCTTCAGGGAACAGTTCTACAGAGCATGGCAGGCAGCCACAGCTGGCCACAACGGAGCCTTGCAGCTCGGATTGTCAGCAGTCCAGTTACCCGTCGGCAACAACGCTGGTGACAAACGTATCGCACCACCATATAGAGAGTAATAAAAATGCACAGCAATCACCTTTTGACAGCATTGAAGGTACAATAAAAAAAGGATAAAATTAGATAACCAATAATTATTTTTCTATCCAAAAGTACAATGCTCCGTGCAAAGGTTTTTGAATTGTGCTGCCACTTTATACTTTTTAAATATGCTTACAGGATAGAAATGCAAATATTTTTTCTTCATTAGGACAGTTAAGCAGTAAAGAGGTGCCCAGTTCAGTGCCACCAGGAGAGGCATTGGATGGGGAAGAGGAAGATAGTGATCTGTCCGACAGGTAATCTTAAATAATTCACCCTATTGAGGGTGGCAAAGCCTTTATATTTATAACTAACATGACTGCTGCTACCCATTTTTAAATGTTTGCCTTTAAAATGAGAGGAATGACAGACTAGTTTTATTTATTAATTTGAGAGTGGGGGTGTTTTAAACTAAATAAGTTTGCTGTCACAGAATTGTCCGGTTTTTGGTCTTGTGAAATTTTTTGTATCCTTTTTTTTTTGGTTTATTAGTAAATAAAACAAATAACCGTATGAAACCTTTGATTCACATCTGATTCCCCAGTGTCAATTTAAATGCAGTCAGAGTAGGCACAGTTTCATAGATGTCATCATCCTTGTACAAGAGAATGTTCACTCTTTATGCTTGCTTATTTCTTTTACCCCAGAAACATAAGAAGACTAAAAACAAAAATTGGCCATACCAAAGAAATCTATTTGCCTTTTCATGCTTGGTTAGTTGGACAGTTTGATGCACATTGAAGTGCTGTTTGGTTCATGAAATGTAACCAGATTAAGAAAGAATGAGTATCAAACAAAGTGGACCAGATCAGTTGACAGGGTGGTCTTGGTTCACTTGGAGGAGAACTCTGTTTAACTTTGTTAACGTAAAAACAAACTTTAATTGGAAATCGAACCTCAACGAAGCACTGAAACAAAGGAAGGAAGTGACGAGTGGCACAACTAATAAATAAACAATACTGTGCGGTACTCCTTTTAAAAAATAACATAAAAAAGTGGGGTAAAAAGCAGCTTAATGCTTCTCTTGGGGTGAAATCTTGTGCTGTCCAACACAAAAAAACAAAAAGTCATGTCTCTACATTTACCTTTTGTTGAAAATTTAATGTCTAAATTAGATGTCGCTCACACCATGAAAATATGTTCTTTTTTGCAACGGAACAGTGCTATTCAAATATTTTACCAGTATACCTTTTTAAAATTTATTTTCATGTTTTAGTATAAGATTCAGAAAGTTTGCTATGTACATTCTGATTCAAATTCTTGAAAGTGTCTAATTTGTAAATTGGCTGGAATTCTTAACCCATCATGTTGTTATTTGTGATTGTTAAATTATTGGCTTATATTGATTTGTAGCTCTATCCTAATTCTGTCAAGCGACGATGAGGAAAAGACAAAAAACGGCTCCTCGGATGAGTTATTTGAACCTTACCCAGAGAAGAAGTGAGTGGAAATTCACATGTTATATTATACACTGGACTGCATTAGATCAGCAGTTTTTTATATATATATATATATATATATATATATATATATATATATATATATATATATATATATATATATATATATATAAAGATTTATTATATTTTTTTTTTTTTTTTTTTTTAAACTGATGATCTTCAAAAATGAAACTTTTTGTGACAGAAGCAGCAGACTGGTTTTAAAAAAAAAAAGTAGTTTTCTCTTTTTGAATTTTTTTTTTTTTTTAGTAAAGTTTCAAAAAAGAGTGAGAGCAAAGAGGCAAAAAAGACGACTGAACCAAAAGTAAGGAAGAAACCAGGTCCGAAGCCAGGATGGAAAAAGAAAATTAAAACTGAAAGGTACAACGTGTGTTCATCCTTAAATGTGTTAGGAGATGAGGATACAGAGGCTAAGGATGCAATTGATTTGACTTTTTAGCTAACAAAATTTAAAAATACAAATTTATGAAATAAACATGTGGGTCCATTTATACTTTGAATGGTGTTAACTTTATGGTGTGAAAACTTGTATCCCCATTCCTTAAAGAACTTGTGTAATTGTTCTGAAGTCTGTTTATGAAAACATTTTAATATTGCCTTGCGAAGTGATGCTATGGATTCAGGAAAGATGTTTTGTCACCTCAGGTGCTCTGGGTTTCAAGTCATCACTGATTAGAAAGGGCTTTGAATCTGGTTTACAGAAGATAATCCCGATCTTGTGTTTCAGTTATAGAGAAGAGCTGCCTACAATTTATAAGTGTCCTTACCAGGGCTGCACTGCTGTTTATAGGGGGGCTGATGGAATGAAGGTAAGTTATTACTGTATTTGTTTAAGCAATGCAGTTAAGTTTTTAGAATTGCCCCATAACGTCTCTTTGTAAAGCTACAGTATATGTTAAAAATATACTTTTAACTCCGGTGCCAAAACAATATAAAATTAAAGTAGATGTTGACAGGTATGAACGATTTTAATTTTAGGTTTTTTTTAAATCTTTATTTTGTGCACATTTAATGTTGTAATGTTTGGTCTCTTGCTGCTTGAACATTAAAATTGTTAAATATCTTGCATCTAAACATCTCAGTTTTCTTTACTATGCATAACAAACTTTGCAGTAAACTGCAGTTTTCTTTTCCTGACAATTTGTCCTTTAAGTACATTTTTTTGGACTAGAAGCTTTCTTTGGATAGACGAAAAATCAATTTGGTATTACATTGAATAAGATTAGCAAAATGTAATTCCATGACAAGTTGCAAGATAATAGCATCTGCCCCTTATTCTTGTTGTTCTAGAAACACATCAAAGAGCACCACGAGGAAGTCCGTGAGAGGCCCTGTCCCCACCCAGGTTGTAATAAGGTGTTCATGATAGACCGATACCTGCAGCGCCACGTGAAGCTCATACACACAGGTGAGTGGGCTAGTCTCAGATTCATGTTGGGTATTATTTCGTAAATAGTTTTGTAGTCAAATAAAGAACTGATCCTAATAATACAGTGTTAACACTATATCCTTTAACAGTTTGGGTGAATATAAATTAATTACTACTACATTTATCATTGGTTTATGAACTGTAATGATGCAGTGTACTGTGCATGGTCTTGCAAAACATTTATATTCGAGTTAAAGTGCACAGCTTTCGTTGGGGATGGCAAACTTCAGTTTTATTATGCGTCGTGTTTGTTTCTTTCGCAGTCATTATTGTTTGGAATGAAATTATTGTGCATTACTACCTCCTTTTAATGTCAACTTCATGTAGTTTGATACTGTTTGTAAACATTTCAGCTTTAACATGTGTCATCGTCTTACAGAGGTACGGAATTACATCTGTGATGAATGTGGACAAACATTTAAACAGCGGAAACACCTCTCAGTTCATCAAATGCGGCATTCTGGAGCGAAACCTCTGCAGTGAGTACCTCGAGAAAGTGAAGTTTCTTTTGGAATTCTAAATGAGTGATCCAAGAAGTTTGGTATTGGCTATTGCAATTGGATACTGGAAATATTTTCCTCTTTTTTTGTTCTTAATAAATTTGAGTGGGCGGCATGGTGGTTAGCGCTACTGCCTCACAGCTCCAGGGTCCTGGATTCGATTCCGGCCTCAGGGGTCTGTCTGTGTGTAGTTTGCATGTCCTCCCTGTGTTCGTGTGACTTTCCTCCGGATACTCCTGTTTCCTCCCACAGTCCAAAGACATGCTGGCTAGGTGGATTGGCCTCTCTAAATTGCCCCCTAGTTGCCCTGCGATGGACTGGCGTCCCTTCAAGGGTGTATTCCCGCCTTGTACCCTGTGTCTGCCGGGTTAGGCTCTGGCTCACCACAACCCTCTATAGGATAAAGCGGTTACAGATAATGGATGGATGGATGGATAAATTTGAGCATTAACTATTGAGCCTTCTTTAAACTGGGTATTTTTCCAGCATTTTACAGTAGCTGGGAATGCTCTTGGATTGTATGAACCACATATTTTTAGGGGCAATCTTGGGATAACAACAGATCGGTGATTGATGCAATTCAGGGTGATTAGCTATTGCTGTAAAATGCTCTAAAAAAATACAACTTGTTTATCCAGGCTGGGTACAGGTTGATCAAATTTACCCTTTAATTTACTTATGAAAGAAACTTTATTTAGTGTATGGAATATGGAGCAAAAGGACAGACAGAAAGCTTAATTTGTGTATATATTTATTACTTTTGTCTGGCTGCAAATACAGTAAAATAACTTCGTTTTGTAAATGGTCCCCTTTGATGTATAATGATGTAATACATAATATGCAGCTTTTGTAAGTGCAGATAGTGATGGGGATGAATACTTGTCTTGCTCCAGCATTGTTTTTTTTTTTTAGTGAAACTTTTTTAATGGGAAACATTTTTTGCTTGTCAGGTGCGAAGTCTGTGGTTTCCAGTGCCGGCAAAGGGCTTCTCTTAAATACCACATGACGAAGCACAAGGCAGAGGCAGAGCTGGACTTTGCTTGCAACCAGTGTGGAAAACGATTTGAAAAGGCCCATAACCTGAATGTCCACATGTCCATGGTGCATCCCTTGACCCAGAATTCGGATCAGAACAAATCTTATGGAATTGTACAACTACTACCACCTGGTGACCCGCAGGGAATGCCAGAAACTCTTACAGAACCATTAACCCACCAGGGGACTACCAGCTGAAACACAAGCCAGGAGAGAAGCGGGAGTTTTGTAGAAGATGCACTAATCAGAACTCGGGTACTGATTTATTTTAAGATCATACTCAAAAAAGGACTGCAGTGTTACAATTACAATTGTCTTAGTCAAGCCAGCAGCATATATATACTAGCATTCAGGTTTAATACCACTAGAAGAGAATTCATCAGAATTGTGTGCGAGATACTTAGCGCTTTGTCACTATTTTAGGTGCAAACACACAAAATAATAAAACAAAAGGTTTAAATATTACAAGTTAACAGTAAACTGGCCCAAAAGCAATAAGGACTGCCTAACATTAAGGTTTTTTTTGTTTTTTTTAAACTGTGACATTTTTATAAATTTCTAAATGAAATGTGTTTTTATTCTGCTTTGTATTTATGGGCTGATTTGCACCTCTAACATTTATTACAGAAGTGATTTATTTCTGTATTTTAGGTTAAGTGTACCATTACTGTACCAAGGCAAAAAAAAAAAAAAAAAAAAAAATCTGAAAAAAGTGCCATGTAAAAATAATTTATTTTTTCCTATCTACAACCTTTGAGCAAATATTACAAAAATGTTTATATGCACTTGCGCACTGTAATAGGGTTCGATTCTCAAACTATTCGTAAATGACTTTTCTGACTGAAGTATGATACGACTGTGGCTTTAGATTTCATTTACAATTATATGCAAATTAAGGTACAGAAATGTCATGTACTAAATATTGAATTAGTTTGTGATATGTAATGTTCATAGGTTTCTTTATTATTATAGTAGTAAATGCTAGTCCCTTCGCTAAAATGTTATCAGACAAGTTTTATCCTGTACAGGAACACCTGCTTCCACACAATCAGTGTACAGATTTTTATAAATAAATATATATAAAAAGAGATGTTTTGCCAAGTGTATGAATTGATGAGGCATTTTAAAGGTTATGTGGTCATTCAGCATGTACAAACATTTTCACTATGAGTTTCCAGGACAGCATGTGAATGCCTACATCAAGTCAGGTGTAAAGGAAAAGAACAATGTGATGTTTGTGCCTGTAAAAGTATATTTAAAAAAACATTTTAAAAATTGCAGAGAGTACATTTAAATGATATCTTGATATTCGTCAGCATAATTTGCTAAACATTAAAATGGACTGTGTAGTTAAATCAGATCTGATAGTGCGTGCATTTAAAGTAGTTTTTTTATACAATAAACAGGTATGAATATAGTGTAAATAGATCATCTTGGTTTCTATTCCATAGTTTAGTATGCGAGACAACTTTTGTTGAACAGGATTATTGTTTAGGAAAAAGGTTTAGTTCCTTTTTATATTTTTTATTTTTGAAAAATCACTACATATTTTTACAATTTTGTGAAAAAAAAATGTAATGGATAATACTGATTAACAAAAAATGCTATCATGTTTCAAAATCGTAGGGCAAGCTAAATGAACACTTTCAGAACCATCTTGCTTTATCGAGCATTTCTGTTATGGCTATGATAAAAAAATTCAATTCAATTGTGTTTTTATTTGAACACCCTTGTAAACCAACAACAGACACTTCAAATAAAATACTGCTTTCAGTTTTCAAGGTTAAGCTACTGAAATTTATATTTGTTTCTGAACAGTATATCAACCCATAAAGTTTGAAACATTCTTGAGTAAAGTTTACTTTGCAACAACATTTCAATGCACAATATTGAACTTTTTTTTTTTAATTTTTTTTTTTTAGGCGTGCTGAGGAAGACATTGGCTGCTTATTGTTTTTCCTCAATAAGGTAAACTCATTTACCTAGTTATGGATGAATAAAGAAGTGTAGGAATTCACTTAAATTGTATTTGTGCTTAAAAACAAGTAGTGCATGAATAATTCCTTCATCAAAAGGACCATTTACATATTTACAGAAAGTCTGGCTCTTCATAAAGTGAATCATTACCACCAGGATTCAGACGGAAGGTAAGAGCAGCTTTCACCTCTGGGTCTAGATCCACACACACATCTTCCAACTGGAAAAAAACGTTACAGATAAATAAGTAACATGCTGTAAAGATGAATAATTGTTTAATTCACTTAATGTGAAATCATCATAATTGCACCATTGTCCCAAAGCGAAGGTTTTGTGTGCAATTGATAGCCTCTGAATGTATATAGGTAATAAACAAAAATAAATAAAAGTATATTTACCTGTTTTCTGTATGCAAAACTCTCTTGCGGACACTGTGAAATAACTTGGAGCAGAAACTGCTGAGCTTCCATCAACTCTGCAGAATCAACCTGAGCAAAGTAAAGCAAGTGCCATTTGTTTCAAAGTTAAACTGCTATACTAAAGATGGGTCTTTATAAAGACAGATTTGATCCCTAGCAGAATGGAGACAGACTATGAATAGGGTTGTCCTAGAAAAGCTTGTGACCAAATACATGCACTCTCTATTAACTGTGTAAACTAGAACTTTTTAAAAGAATTATGTCATAGATCATAATCCAGTAAACGTTTAATAAACATTCACTGGACAAACAAAACCTGTACAGTATTTCAAACATATTTTTTACTTTGCCAAATGCGTCTTAAATCATATTTCCCATTGATAAATATTTAAGCTTGCCACTGTAACATACAGAATGCTGCTTTGTAATTTAATGCTATTGTACCTTCAGACTTTCAGCTGCCAACAGATTATCCCAACTTTATTTTACAAAATCAGTGTCATTGCATTTTACCTGCTTAGCGCTTGGCTGTTTATCTCTATTTGTAGAGACCTCCGCTCCATCCAAGAAAAGTTTGACCATCCCACTGTACATTTGGAGTGCAACGTGTAAAAAAACTTGCCTTTTCATTACAGAAGAAAGCAAATTCTGATCCAGGCTAGGAAAAAGGCTGTAGGGGGAAGGGATACTGGTTATAAGTTTACACACAGCCTAGGTACTGAAATCATAACCTACAGACTGTCATAACACACATACTATTGTAGGACAATACATTGATGAGAAAAGTGAACTAGGCTTGTAGTCAATCTAAACTCTGGCTTGTACATGTTTCAGTTACCCACATAATATTGGGAAACACATTTCTTAACAAAAGGTACATTTTTATTGTCAATATATACTATATATATATATATATATATATATATATATATATATATATATAGTTATGTACTGTACTCACTATCTTTACACAATCCCAAAAAACCCATACACATTTCCCACTTACCAGTAGAAAGCAAGAGGCATCAGCTCGATCTGTAGATCAGACATCATTGTGTGCAGTACCTGGTAGGGACTTTGCCCTAGTAAATGGGGAAGATTACATGAGAATCTTTAAACTTCATGTTCAATAAAATGTCTGTCTGAAGGTAAAATTGTCAATGCAAATCAAATAGAAAAATTAATAGGCATGCAAGTAACAACTGCAAATTCAAAATTAGAACTTTCAGTAACGTAAAAAAGTAGATCACCTTGATATTATGGTACATCTTGGGTAACACTTTACTTGACAGAATTATGCATTCACATTTTTCATAGGATGCTATTTGAACGTTGGCTGTTTTATTGCATTATTTGTTGATTGTACCAACTGAGAAAGAAATATTTCTTATGTAACCAAAAAAAAGTGTTTGTTAGTACAGATGAGTAACACTGAAGAGCAGTTTTGTTGAACCACTTGTTTACCCAAACTTTTAGCATATTTATAGAAAAAAATACTCTTTGCCTTACTTATCACCACTCTTACCTTCCTCTTGTACACGGAAAAGAATAATCCAATTGCCAGTATTTTCAAGATGTTTTACAATGTCTATACAGCATTCCTTAGCTCTGAGTAAATCCATGGCCTCCTTTGGATTTAAAAGATTAGAGGCAATCACCCAACAGGCCAAGTATATGGTTTTACCAACTAGTTGCTACTGTACTGTTATTTAACAGTTATCGCTAGTAATACACATCACAACCTTTCTAACCAATCAGATCACTCTGTTGTGGAAGATTATTTCACAACACACCACAGCATTTGATTAATAGTGTATGAAATGCAACTAGTCTAAGCTATTCTGACAGCAACTTTTCTGCAACTTGTTTATGTTGGCTATTCCAGCTCAAAAAGACCATCTGGGGTTAAATTAAAGAGCAGACATCTTCAAATGGCATTTTATTTACTTTGTCACCTTTCCTTTAAGATGTTTTTAATTTACGTTGAGTTGTTCTTGGTTCAGTTGCTCCAATATTGAGTTATAATAATTTTATACAGAATTATCTAGACAATTTCAAATACAACATCTCCTGAGTTACACAAAGTATGTATCATCAACCACAAATGGAGGAAACAATTCCCCAGAGTTTGGTCTACTTGAGCTGAAAACAAAACAATGTTCATAATTTTTTTTGGACCAAAGTAGAAGTTGAACATTTGCAGGATTTAAAGACAATACAGTTCCCTTTATCAGGTAAAGGTGGACAGAGATAGTAAAAATAATAAAAAGAAAATATGAAAGAAAAAGCTATCCTGTTGGATGTTTTTTTATGTTTTTGTTTTCTCCAGCATATCTTTTTTTCCCCACCCATTTTATTCAATCTTTACACAGAGCCCCTGGGGGAGATCACTGAGGCATGCAGACTCCAGTACCACCAGTATGCTGATCACTCACAGCTGCACGTGGGTGTCTCGGGCAATGTTGCGTTGAGGGCTGGTCTGGACTGCTGTCTGTCAAAGGTGGATACCTGGCTTAATTTAAACTGGTTGAAACTAAACCCTTCAAAATCAGAGGGTTTATTATTGGGATCGACAATGACTCCAGACGCTCAGGAATAGCTTAACCCCTCTGAATATTAATGGAACCACACCTATTGTAGTTACCAAAGGTAGGAACTTGGGAGTGATTATTGATAATCACCTATCCCCCAAATTAATCATGTGGTTAGTTCTTCTACTTTTCTCTTGCGCATTTTAAGTTATGAAACCATTTTTGCCAGGCTCCCTTTTTCGGACAGTTGTGCAAACACTTTTAAGCCCTAAGCTGGACTACTGCAACTCCCTTTATTCAGGCCTTCCTATGGTCCAGCTTAATAGACTTCAGAGGATTCAAAACATGGCAGCTCGCCTTATATCTGGGGCTCTGCTGTGCTGCCACATCATTCCAGTTCTGAGGGAGCTACACTGGCTCCCGGTCCATGAGAGAATAGATTAAGATCTTTTGCACTGTTTATAAAACGTTAAATGGAGCTGGACTAGCCTACCTTCCAGCTGTTCTTCCTGTTAGAATCAATACCAGGAATTTACATCGATTCCCTCCATGTTTCCCCTTTATTCCGGAGTTAATTTTGGAGGCCGCACCTTTAGCCAGAGCAGCTTATTTATGGAATTTGTTGCCAGTGGAAATTAGAACCTCTTCTAGCCTTCTTAAGTTTAGAAAGCAATTAAAAACTGCTTTATCAACGAACATTTGTGTAACTAGAGAAGCTGGAATGTTTGAATAATTTAATGTGATTTGAAAGTGTAAAATTTTGTGCACTATATTTACGTTGTACAACATTGTATTTTTATATTTATGACTTACTATGTTTTTTATATATGGTACTACATGTTAAATGATCAATTGGCTCTATCTAAAAAATGTAAATAAAGAAATAAAGTACAATGTCAGTCCCCACTCTTGTGGGTTTGTATTTTTCCATTCCCTCTCAAGCCTTACTCACCTAATCAGTGAAGACAGTCATCCCTGCAGTGCACTAAACAAGATACCCAGAAACATGGCACATCCCTCCATCCCCAGGCTGTACTCAAATCCAAATTGCACAGACAAAGTCATGATTTGTTTTACTCTACAGTAAACCAGAATATTACCAGTGCTGCCAATGGTTATTTTGATTGCTTCCCTCAAATTATTTTGACCTAGATTCTCTTCCCAATTTTAGAATGTCCATATTACGCTTCTTCACTGAAGGGATCCCCCACAGTAGCTCCAAAAAACAAGTTCAGTGAGCGTCCTCCGATCCCATGACCAAGTCAATTACCTCTTTACTCCCAGAAGCTTGCGAACAGATGTTGGTGAACTACCAGCCTCTGAGGACACAGACCAGCCCTACAGGTGTGAGCTCACCGGGCGACTGGCAATTAGGTTCCGCTGTAGCGCTATGAAAATAGTCCCTTGCTTCCCTTACTGTGTTTTGAGATTTAAGTGACTACATTTTATCTGTGAACCAGAGATGTGATCCTAAATTTATAGTTCAGTTGCATTCTTCTACTGCTTTAATTACATTCAAGAGGACTATTGGGTCCTTCCAGCTCAAGTGGACCAACTTCCTCCTCTTGTGAGTGATGTGTAACCCACATGTCAACAAAGTGGTGGTACAAAATACCATTTTGATGGCATAATTGTTCTCCATGTGTGGGATGACCTAGACAATAAATATTAGTTATCATTTTAAAGCTTATTTTAAAGGCTTTCAAACAAAAAATAATAAATTGATCCAAGTCAATGACATGTGGAATCAAGCAATCCCCTTTGGTCTACTTGACTGGAATGTCCCTATTCGAAAAGGCAGCTTATTGAAAAGTTATATAAATACCGTGTGATGCAGCTTGGAGGAGATCAGATCCACCATGGAGAAAAACAATAAGAAAACCAGCAGCTGGAAACACGAACCAAAACATTTTTGTCAGTGTCCAAATCAGAGCCTTCAAGATATACCAAACAACAACTCTTCATATTACCAATCACTAGCCACCTCACAATCATTACAAATAAGTATAACAGTAGAAAGATCTTAAAAGAGCCTGCAAATCAAGCTCTCCTGTATAGCAAGTCTGAGTATTAATATTGTATTTTTATGAGGGGCATAGAAAGTAGCACCTTTTTGTAGTATTTGTTTATTCATCTGGGCATTGTCTTAGTTGTAATAAACCGCCTCTTTTACAAGATCTTTTTTTTTTTTTTTTTTTAGACAGAACCCTGTACACTACACTAGCTTAGATATAACCTTGTTTGTCCTTACTTCTTCACAATCTTCATTTATGCCTCCAAGCACAGCACAGATGTTTTTGTTCGAAGACTGCCTCAAGAAAGAGAAGTACAGAAAGGCTGCCATTACAAAAGGAGAGTCAGATGGAGGGCTGCCTGCTTTCCCACACAGCGCACTGCAACAATAAACAAGGAAGAAATGAGGACATAGATGGAGGTGACTCATGTACATAAGTACATTATACTATCTTTTTTTATGAATACTTATTATACTTTCTCCATTTATTATCCACCAGGTATAAGAACCAAGTCTAACAAACATAATCATAAGCGTGAGCCTTCTGCTAGTGTTTATTTTTTCACTGCCCTTTTGTAATTTTGATATTGTGAATGCACTTTGTTGTGGGAGAACAGACAACTTTGCACTGGGCCACGCATTTCATGAGAACCTGCAAAAGAAACTTTATTCACAGTATAGAACTAAGAAAAAAAAGCAGAAAAAAAAGTTTTTTCTAGGAATTTCAACTTGGAAGGAATTTCAAGTTTCTAAACTCACATAAGAACATATTTCCTATCCCTCTCTATGATGTTTGTACTGTGCTATCCTCGACTAACCTGCGAGCCCATGTCTGGCAGTCTGCCAGCTTCTGCAGCTCCGCAGGCACTGGCTCGTCTATCAATCTGCTCCACTGTGACCGCAAAACAGGCTCTAACTTTGGCCACCAGAACTGCAAAGGAAAAAAAAAAGGGCAAAAGAAACTAATGCTTGTTTTCACCATCGCTCGTTTTGTAGTTTAGGCTGCATTCAGTTCTACTGGAACACCTTCAGAACTCAGCTTTTAGAAACAGTCGCTCAATACATACTGTAGGATGATTCAAACAGGCTAGAAGCTTACCTGTGCAGTATGGCCACCACCTGTCAGACAGTGATTCTATAGTTTAGCGTTTTAGTTATATTCTACAGTGCTACAGAACCCCCTGCAGTGTTTACAAGAAACACATTACAGTATCTCTGTGTATCCATATCACTGTAGGAGGGAGTGTGATCTGGATACACTGCAATTAGAAGAGACTTTTTTTTTTTTTTTCTCCTGGCAAACACTTCTTAGTAAATGTTGAGAAATGTATTGCCCAGTTAATTTATGATCCATGATATGTGATTACATATTTCAAGAGTCAGTAATATCTTTAAAAATATAACTGCACTATGGAGAATATGGGGCACAGCAAAGCTACTGTATTTATTGTTCTGAATGATGCATAACAATATGATACCATCATAAATACTATCAGCATACACTTGGCTCAGTTATGAAGATACAGCACTTGCAAATCTAGTATATGAACCTGAATTCATAATCAATAAAAATAGGAACTATTGCCAGTAGAGCTAATATAATAGTGATTTCAGTTTTGCCTGCAAAATGAAGGTTGTTTTAATAATAGAAAATGTGTCTATTGAATGGTAACCCTTTTCACTGAAAATATGATCTAATGCATAAAAAATGATACATGTTATCCCTATCATACTCTGTGTGTGTGTGTGTGTGTGTGTATATATATACACACTATGCTTTTTTTTGTGCTTCCTTACCCCAGCAGAAGACATCAGCAAAGGACACTTCAGATAGCACTCAGTGAAAACTGCAGTAACAGCATGTGATGGCTTTTTACAAGCTATACTTGAACTCAGCAAACCCTAGATGGAAGGAATTAAAAAAAAAAAAAAAAAAACACCAACCAGATTACCCAAACAGTTCCAGGACAAGGAAATTAAACAAAAAAGTAAGTCTAAAACGTCTTACTCGAAAGAAATGCACAGTGAGGTCATATGGCAGTACACATGCTCTGAAGCAGCCATTTCTCTGTGAAAGAAGCAGAACATTCCGTAAGTAACAACGAAGCAGTACTTGGAACTGTAAACTGCACAACTGGACTGAAGAGCAGCTTAAATACCTGCTCTGCATTCACAAAATGGAAGAACTCCTCACAATTCAGAGAGATTTTATTTCTTTCCAGATTAGTTCTTAAAAGGACAGAAGGAGGGAGACTTGTGATAATCCTAAAAAAACAAAAAAACATCTTACAGTAAACAAAGACAGTAATCTCATGTAATTTGTATCACCAATCCCCCCCTACTGCTGAAGATATTTAGGTTCCTAGCTTCCTTATTTTGGTAGATTTCTAAAATAAAAAATGCTTGAACAGTTTCTTTCTGCTACCTAATCACACCTGACAGATTGCTTTTAGACCACTGGAGTGAACAAGATCAACAGCACATGATGATAACAAAGTAGGAACATAGTTTAGTATATTATGTTGCATTTAGTAAAATACAGTGAAGGACAGGTACTGTGTTGTCTCTTGCATGCTCTTTTTTTCTTTACCTTGTGATGGCATGGAGCTCCTGCTGTTGTACTAGCTGACTACTGAGGCTCTGGTTGAACTGAATCTTAGAAAACCTCTCACGAATTAATCTAAACAAGAAGTGTCCATCTTCATGCAAGGCACCAGCAGTTATTGCCCTCGCTTGCATCAACTCCAAATCAAACACCATTTCCTGCAAAAAGACAGTATCTTCAGCATACAAAAAGTACTAAATCACTGTAAATTCAGAATACAACCTACCTATCAACGACATCCATCTAAATACACCCAAGTAAACACACACAAATCCAAATGTACTCTTGCAAAAACAATAAGTTTGACTTCTAAATAGGCTTCTGAGCTAAACAATAAAAAACAAGAGATATTGCTGTTACAAAAATATTTAAAAGTGACTGAAAGGGCATCAGAATGTTAAACAATAATGACTGTTATTTTAATGTGTTAGTCATAGTTTTACCTGGAGTCTGCAGATAATATCTGTGTAACAAGGGTTAGAATACCAACGAAGCACTGATCCTACAGGCTGCATGCTGTTGACAGTCTTAGACCTGTAGGGAAGAAAGTAATGTACAATGAACAAAAGGGCGTGAAAAACCTGTTCAAAGAGTCGATAATGAGTACTGGTCATACCCTTCTATCACAAGCGGAATGGAATTTGAGAATGGAATTAGCTTTAACCCAAGGACTTGATTACCAGTCTATCTAGTACATTATTTCACAGGATGAGGCAGTTGCCATTCTGCAAAGAAATGTAACATGGTGATCCTTGAATTCCTGGTTGTCTCCGAGATATCCAAGTTAAATGTCAATATAATCATCTACAGAATATGGCTCATTGAGCTCCGCCATACCATTTAAGGTTTTTTAATGCTTTTAAAAAAACTCCAAAAAAGGACAAAATGTAGTCTTGGGTCAGAGAAAGTCAAAATGCAACTGTGGTCTAAACATTTTTATAACTGCTAAAGATACATATTAATGGTACCTTTGACTGTGATCCAATATGGCATTAATGAAGACAGTACATGCAGTTACCATGTCTCCACCACAGCCTCCCACATCAGGGGAAGCTTGCAAATATTGCTGATAGCAGGCCCAGTGCTGATACTCCTGTCTATGAGGGAACACACACATCGAATACACACATTATTCATCATGATATAATATATTCTTAATATCTAAATCAAGTTTACCTAAATACAATGTTACATTTTTAACTTGCTTACAACAAATGTATTGATCTAACCTTTGTGATTCTGACAAAGCATCCCTGCCAGGCTGGACATCCAGCTCAGCCATGATCCAATCCCGGAAAGTTAGCTGAACAAAAAACAAAAACACAAGTTGAGTTTTTGTTCACACTACCATCTGTACACCGCACAGGTATTCCAATTATTTTGCACATGCATACCTTGAACTCTGACAGTTTTTCAAGTTTTCTAAAGTTAGAATGTCTCCACAGGGCCAGAGCAGACCTCTTCCAACTCAAACAAGGATCAGACAAAACGCTCCAGACAGATTCTGCTCCGTCGTCTACAGATTCCACTCGAGCTTCTGCGGCTAGTCTTGGAATTAAATACAGCAGCTGAAATTGAATCAGATATACCTCAGTGTGTACTCTGTGCCAGGGTAAATAAGAAGACGACAACTGTAGACTGATCAAATAGACCAATTAAACAGATTTTGATAATTAGCGACTCCAATTACATGCCACTAATGAAATCCATGTTAAAATGTACCCTGGGTTACAAAATCGACAGTGCTACAATTATCAGTATGTCTGGTAAACTGATAAACTTCTCTTGGTGCAAAAACAGGATTAAACTGGTAGTAGTATTAGGCTCCCTGCAAAAAATAAAAAGACAGGAATTCCCCAAAAATATACAGTCCAGCAAAAAGGACAAAAGATCCATATACATACTGTACCTTCTTAAAGATTCCATGGGGTACATATGCCTGCATTTCCTCAACAGACTCGGTTTCCAATTTGCAAAGTCCATAGGAAACTGCTGCAACATAAAACCTAGCAAAAAAAAAAAAAAAAAAAAAATTTTTATGTACAAGAACAAACTTCAGAAAACCTACAACTTTTCAGGTTAGATTAAGTTGTGTTAAAAGTAACATTCCTTTTTATTGGTAATTTAAAGCAGGTAGTATGGGTCTGAAGTCTGAACTATTGGTTTGAACTATTGTTTTCTTCTTGTTAGATTATCTTCTGTGCATCCATTACATCCTGGTGACTTTTTACATCTGAGAGTACTCCTATGGCTTCAATACATCTATCACACATGTTTTTCTCTCTCTGTTTAACCGGTGCACCAGTGTAATCAATAATCTGTCCCCCTTCCAACACTTTACCGATAGTGGGCATAGCAATCTATCAGTTATAAAAAACACGTAGAACACAATGTGTCATTTCTATGTCCACTGGGGGAAGAGTGTTGCAGGGGGACAGGTTAATCGTTACACTGGTGTTTTAAACTTCCGAATGTTTCAGATTTTCAATGACAGAAACAGAAACAGATTTACTGTATAAAGTGATTCTAAACAGGACTAACACATTAGTTCTGTGATAATTCATAGCCATATCAAGTTGCCTTTTAAATGTAATTGTACTGTGTTACAAACTGTCCCTTTTGATAATCCTAGATCATACAGTAACATGTAATACAGGGGTGATTAGAAAATAATTTACCACATCAACACACCATATCATTGATGTGGTAAACGTACTTTCTAATCACCCTGCATATTCATTCACCTCAAGCAAAACGTCATTGACTCCTCAGTGCCACATGTAAGTAACTGGGTCACACACTCAGTAAAGGAGACCAATTGAACCCCAGTATCTACAAGTGGAACCATCCTCTCAGACTCATGCAGGTCAATCACAAAAGCAGACAGACCTAAAATATGTACCCCACTTAAGGAAGGACCCTACAGAAGAAAAAAAAAAAATGCAAGTCAAGTTTTGAAATCAGACTTGAATACCATTAAAATCCAAGCAATAAGGTTTAAAGAGTTTATGGTAATTAAGCATGACTTTATCACACTGGTTTTAACCCTGATTTAAACAAAAAATGAAATATCCCGATAATGTTTTGTGAGAAATCCTTTTACAAATCCTTTTATTGGTACAAGAGTACTAATCCAATTGATACCTGGTGGCAGGTCAGTTGTAATAATCTGGTTAGAACTATCTTTAGAAGCAGTCTGTGGCCACACAGCATTTTCACAAAAAGAGAGGTCCAGTTTCCATGTCTGTAATAAAGTGAAAATAAGCAGGGAAATTCAGCTCTCTGCATATTCTAATACATTTATGCAAAGATGCATTGTAACATCATACTTGCGAAAGACATTTGAATTCCAGAAATGTGGGGAAAAAGGTTCAGTTAGGTATTGCAAAATCATGTACAAGCTGTCTATACTGTGATCTGCAACATTAATATTTTTATAAAAATCACACATTTTGCTTGTTTGTTTCCAGTTTGCTTCCTCTCACTACTACTACTACGACTGCATACAACTACTTTAGAATTAGGCTAATGGTCTACTTCTAAAATTGTAGATGCACAAGTACAATATTGGAGCAAGTTATTTGAGAACCATAGCATAACACTATACAAAAGAAAACATTTAAGTCTCAACATCTAGTACATAATGGTATGTTTACCTATTTGGGGGATTGGTTTTTGAGGCTTCCAGCAGATTCTGACAAAAGCTCTTCAGTATAAGGTCTGTGACCTACATAAATAAAACGCATTATCACTGTTTTGTTTTTGTAGTCAAAAAGAAGCAATTAACCATTACAGCTCGGGAAAATGAAAATACAGAAGTTACTGTACGCTGCAGGTTTTTATAATATAAACAATAACGTTGATGGCAACGGGGGATTGGTTTATAACACATAGTAGAGGAAAATCATCTTTAATTTTGATTCCAGGGTGGTTTCCAGCAAAAGGCTGAATTCCACAACAGCTTTAAATAAACCTAACTGAATTCAATTCACTGAATTGGTTATGAAGTTAACCAGTGTTTACAACAGGTCGTCTCCAGCTACAGTCTTTTCAAAGGTTGTATATTTTTTCGTTATACCTACCTCAGTCTCCAAGGGCTCTAACTTGGGTGCCACAACATTAAGTTTTATTGATGGTTCCTTGAAAAGATCGCCACTGCTGTCGTTTATGATACTTTTCAGTACCTCTGAGACCAATGCAATTTGGGCAGATACATCTGGAAAAGGTACATTAAATAATTATATTTCAGAAAATGACACAGAGGAGTCTTTATTACAATCTACAACGAACAAAAAGTTAAAAAAAAGCAGAATTAAAAAGAACTTACCCTGTGGGAAACATCATCACCTGCACTTACCACATTACCACTGAATTTATGTTTCTTTATAAACTACTTATAAAAATTGAATTAATAACAATATATTCTCTTATTACACAATGCACCTGAAAACTGAAAGAGGCAAAGTGGTTATTAAGAGGTAAGATTGTTTTTTTCCTTACACCTACAGTACCTTCCACCTTGTCCTGACCTGAGACCAGGTGTGACAGCTCATTCAGTCCAGCCTTTAGAAGATCAAGGGGCTCCCTTGGCTTGTCTGCTTTCATTTCCAATGAAACACCTGAAAAATGGATAAGGACATTCTGATCTGAACCATTCAGATATTTTTAGGGTGCCATGCAGTTCCTGCGATACATGCTCTCGATTTTATTATGAGAATATTTCTTATAACAAAGTAAGGGCTATAAAAATAAGGGGAAAGACAGACCTTAATTTACACTTCTTTAAATTTAGCATGTTATGCCAAAGCAAGGTGTTGATTTTTACTAAGAGATGGAAGGGCTATAGCTGCACTCATCTCAGCTAAGCTACCATCCTAAGCGGTGTCCTGATATTTCAGTAAAGATTCTTTCTAACCTTCTAGCCTCCTCTGCTTCTCCTTTTGGCATGCTTGAATATAAGTGGAGTACAGACTGGCTGGAATTTTATCTGCTCTAGAAAAAGAAGGAGTGAATATGCTGTGTTATGCATTTATCAACAGTATACAGATCCACATATCCAATGACAGAACATTAGCAATCAATTGTATTGAGAAACTACAATACTATGTTCTATCTACGCCACTCAAGAGGAATGAACTATTCCTCATACAGTACATGAACTATTACAACATTCAGTAACCACTACATGAATAAATAAGCTTTCTTATCTAGACAAATGTTTGTAATAGTAAAATGCAAACATAAATTAAAAATGCACAGCTCTAAAGCAAAAAACAACATAATCAAACAGTGACTTTTCCCCTATAATAATCAGCCTGCTCTTATTCACTCACACATGGAAATCAGAGTAATATTTCCTTACTTTTTCAGCGATTCAATAAACATCATCTGAGAATCTGGTTTGTCGGGTAGCTGAAAAACATTAAAATTCTGTGTATTTTAGAAGACAGAAGGTGGTGATTTGAGGTTTCATTATATTACCGATTGTAGTTTTATATTGCTTTCAACGCCAATCTTATAAAACTTTACCAAGGTAATTTTGCAGTTTTCCAATGGCTATACTATGCATTTACCATCGTTTACCATTGTGTTCCAAGAGCCTTACCATGCTTTCACTGTGCCTTACTACATTTTTCTATGCTTTTACTATGGAAAACTTTTATAAAGTTAGTGTAGTACGTCTTTTTATAAAAGAGCATACTAATAACAACTATAAAAAATTATACAAACCACACGTGGAGACAGCAATGCTGGCAGGAATCGAGACATGTAGTACGGTCTTCGAAATATACTGGAAAAAAAGAAACGGTTTACAAACGTTACTTTTGAATATTTTTCCTACCAGAAGAACTGTGTATGATGATTATGAAATGAAGCAATACCTGGCCTCCATTACACTTGCTGGGATTCTCCCCATATTCACAAACAGAACGATGGCCTTGTCAACATCCTGCTCCGCCTGGCACTGGGGCTAGAACCAGTTAAAATTGCAATTTAGCTTAAACTGGAAAGAAGTTTTCATTTTTTTATTATCAAAAACAAAGCAGTTTGGTTAATCTTAATTGGACACATCTGGTAAAGGTATTTGACTGAATCATAGAAAATAGCTGTACACCTAAGGACAATCAGGACATTTTCCTGGGTTTGGAGTGAACACATTTTTGTAAAACAAAAATATTAGCGTCTGTGTGGATTTTGAATTCAAAATGGCTTCATGTCTATATAATATGCATCTGCTGTCCCCCAGAATACTGTCCTATTAAAAAATAGCCACAAAAACGTTTTAAATCAACCAATACAGCATATGATTTAAAGTCAGCTTGTGCAGTTTTGAAAGAAACCAATGTTATGGTAAACATTTTTCAAACTTTCAGCTAGTGTTGCACTTCTTGGTAATTTCCATTAACCAACCAACTGCTTCCCCTATTGACTGATATGCTTTCAAGCAGTAACATGCTTTGACCCACACTGCTGAGGTGAAATGACCTAGGAAGTGTGTCTCCTAATCACACATTTTTGGTTTGTTCAATTTTCTCTAAATGGAGACCAGCTTTAATGTGATAGAATACAAAGAAAGCATCACATACCATGATAAACCTCACTAACCTGGGCTGCTGCTTCTACTGCAGACAAATCCTCATAAAGGCCCATTTCTTCAATAGAGACCTTGAAAAAAAAAATTAAGTAAGTAAAATGTTACACAATTTTAGCCCAATAAGTCTATGGCTCTATATAGTTTTATTTGATTATTTATTTATTTATTTACATATTTCAGAAGGTTGCAATCATACTGTTAATGTCAGCTCTGCAGGGGTTTCAGTAAAAATAAGTATAACAAAAACACCAAAAGGAAATCCTAATTTTTGTTCAATGTAATGAGATACAAAAAACATCTACAATGCTACATTTTTTATGTTATTAATTAATGTATAACTTGTGGAATTGTCTTGATAAAACCAAGTGCACACAAAGCTAAACTGTAGTAATGTAGTAAACAGACTGCAACGAATTACACTGTGCTGTAAAATTGAATGATTGTGGGAGAGGGCAACTTTAAATGACAAAATAGGATGTAAAGTTCCAAGCAAAAACACTACCTTCAGCTTGAAACCTAATCACTCAAACTGCTTAGGTGCAGCTTTTTTGTCTTTAAAAAAGATTATCCAGGGAACCCTGCAGGTGTGACTACAATAATGGCGAAACTGGGAATACCAACCTTCAAATCAGCCAGTCTAGTCTTAGCTAGCGATACATACTCAAGAAGCAAAGGACGATATTTAGTTGGAACATATGGGGGATGGAGCACATGAACCTGAAACAATATAGAAAATGTTGCACAATAATTATAAAAAATAGCAATAACACTAGATGGCACTCACAGGTAACAAAAACAGTAGTACATCTGTAACTTATATTTAACCACATAAGCAGATTTAAATACTCTTTTAGGTAATAAATTACCTATATATTTTTTAAAGTGCACTGTATTTTTTAAAAACACTTATTTACCGTGTCACTTATTTACACTTTTCCTGGCGCTTTACCTTTCAAAATACTCAAGATTGGAATACATTTTTGGTGGGATGGCAATTATGAGGAACACCATAAACCACAAACTGGATGAGTAAGGAAGAAAGATGCATTTGTTCACTTTGAGTCATAGTAATTCCCTAAACAGGAGGGACATTTATAGTGGTACTCAAAGCTCCGAAAACTAAAAACACAACACACCACCATGAAAAAGAATAACTGTTGATCATCTGAAATCTAAAAACTAAAATGGTTGTTCATGCCCTCAACCCAGCTGCCAATGAGACACTGGGACCTGCCTGCAGCTTATGATATAGCTGCCAGTGATCCTTACAAAAACAGGTGGCATCCTGCCAATTATCTCTGCAGACAGACATTAGTGTTTTTATACTTTTTTTAAAACAATATCCTTAAAACTATACCCTGGGGCTGTAATAAATAAATGTACAAAACAGTTAAGAGTACATGCCTGTAATTTTGTGAAACATGTTGTTGCTATTGCATTTACCACTCCATGACTTGTAAACATAATTTTTAAATGAGGCATAATACAATTCCTTCACCTTTAAGTACTGTGGTGGTTCAAATGGCACCAGGTCTGAGAGAAACTTGAGAAGAAACACTAGGGATTTCTTACTGTTTCCATGGAAACTGCTGGCATTCCCAAAGGAAATCTGACAAATAAAAGCACCATTTTATTAGAGACAGGAGACAATATAATCCCTCATAAAAGAATAAAAGATGTGTGTTTAAGCACGGGCACCTAAATGGCAACTGCCAGCCAATCTAGTGTAAGCCTGTTTTTTTTTTTTTTTTTTTTTTTTTACATTTTCTTTCCTCTCCTCCTGCCTTTCTCTTTCATGCAGTCCTGGATTTCCACTTCAATCCTGTCCTCTTTTCATACATTCAAATCTCTCCACAGCCAGTGACCACTGAAGGCATCAGTATTTCTATACCCCTTTCTAAACTTTATTGTTAGTTACTTGTGAAACCTATGCAATGTAATTTGTGTGACCATGATAAACACATGAAACCGTTCCCTTTGATCAAAGTTACCTTGAACCACTCTGAGTAGGAGATGAAAACAGCAGGTCCCTCCAGAGAGGCTTGACGAGCCAAAAGGAAAGCAGTAATCATACTCTCCAGCTCATAAACCTCAAAAGCACTGGTTAAAAGATGGGTCAGCAAATCTTTGGAAAAAAAATACAGAAAGCAAAAAGATGAGCCGAGACTTTCATGCTACATTAAAACAAAAAAAAAAGCAAGCTTGTTATGTTATAAAGGGGTATTTTAAAATGATTTCAAAAGTATTTTATAAATGGTTTTGAGCACAATATAAAATAATAGAAAAAAGTGAAAGGTTTCAGATCTGTCAAAATCTTTTTTTTTCTTAAGAATAATAATGTTGCCTGCTCATTACATAAGTGGAATAGAAAATCAATCACCCTCCAGGCTAAGATGCTTTAATTCAAGATTCCACCCTTATCAGATTGTTATATACACTTTTAATCAAAACCAGAACTTCCTCTATCCAATGTGGAGTTGTATTTGCCTGCATTGAATTCTAAGCAGTTGGTGTTTGAGAAGGCAACAGATTAGAACAAATGGCACTTCTTGAATAGTCACATTGATGAGTTTTACCTTTGAGTTTCTGCTGTGCTTGTATCTGACACACCAGCAGTGTGGATACACATGACAGCACATTCTGCCAGTTCACCTCATGAGTCTCTAGGACCTGCTGTAAATGAGCCATCAGTTCCTCTGCAGTGAACAGCACAAACAACTGGAAGGAAATCAATGTTAATGATGCAACACTAGTATAGTGCATTATTATTAGCTGATCATTTTTCAGTAGTGTGGTATAATTGCAAATCTATAATTTTTTCATATTATGTAGTACTGCCGATTTGGAACACATGGAAAGACCTTCAGCTGATTTTTGGCAAAAACATACTCTTCTGCGACCCCTTATAAAGGTTTCCCACTGTAAAAGCATAGCAAAGGGTAATACAGCACAGTGAAAACATGGTAAAGCATGGTAAGCACTGTGACGACCAACAAGATCTGGTAAAGCTTATTAATAAACATGGCAAAATATGGTACATGCACAGTATAAACCAAGAAAAAGCACAGGAACACCTTTATAAGGGACTTACTTCCTTTAACAGTGCTTAATGCTGAGGCTGATGATTGCTTAGAAAAAGTGTATTTTATTGATCTAAACAGAGGCAAATCTTTAAATTTTAACAGGCGCGTCAATAAATGTAAAAAAAATAACTCCCAGAGTGTAAACTTAAGCAGGACTGTTGAGGGTAATACAATATTCCCATAATCCTTTCCTTACTTGCAAAAGTGCATCAGACTGTTCATTACTGTGTGTCTGTGGCAGAAAGACAATGATTCTTGGTGGAAAATCTCCCTTCCGACCTGTGAGGGCGCTAAGTAACGGGAACAGAGTACTTTGGACTACTTGGCCTGACACTGACCCGGATGGGAAATAATGTGGCAGCCACGGATTGGAGGAGCAGCTGCAATCGTTTACCAAGGAAGGGGTCATGAGTGATGGTATAAATAGGGGTCGAAGCGATGTAATCTGCTCCTTCATTTTGGTTATTGTAAAGTGACCCGGAAGGACCTACATTTGTTGTGAAAATAACTGGGAGCGTTTTGTTTTGTACTGTCTATTTGTTACTTGTATCACTAGGCAGCTAACACGTTCCGGAGCTGTCGCCAGAGGCCAGCACAAACCCGGGACAGCACTTCACTTGTATCACTGTGAACTGTATTGTACCACAATCATTACTTCACACACTAAAATGGACTTGTGTATGTGTTTTGACTTTAATGGAGGGATACAATAACAGGACTATTATTTCGGGACCAGCTACAGGATTATAAACATAAGTAGTACACACCACTGAATTACTTGCCAGCATTATTATTTACGTCAAGCACTGGACAAAAACAAATAAAAACAAACCTTTGCACCTGTTCTCTGATCACCTGTACCTGCACACTATTAACCACTTTGCCACAATGTCAAATAAAGCTTTTTAATGAAAAAGAAAAAGTCTGACAAAAACAGAATCTAGGCATGAATAGAAAAATACTTTTTTTGATGTGACTTATTACCATATACACATTTTTGTAATGCGAGCTAACTGATAGGCAAAGATTATGCATGCATTCGTGCATAGAATTATAATGAACTAATTGATCATGAACCTTTCCTTTCTAAGAACTGACTGTTCTCACATTGCAGCACCAAGAGATAGCTGGCAACACCAAGCTCTGCTAATCAAGGTCGTGGGATGCACTGATGAACTCTTAATTTTATTGTACTTCTTTTGAAACAGTAGGTACATTAGTGTACGTATCAACCTATAGAAATGATTATCGAACTAGAAACTACAGCAGCAATGAACTGACCTGCATTTGAGCTGAAGAAAAAGTAGCTTCATTTTCAGTTTTGAAAGTAAACATGCTTTGAATGGTAATTCCATTTCTTTTCTTGTCAGGTAAAAAACCATAGGGTATATAAATTGCCTCAAATCTCAATAGCCAGCATGGTTACCTCACTTTTTGTATTTTACACTATTGGTTTTGTTTTGTGTTCACACTTTTTTCCCCCATATATGATAATGGAAATTACATATAAAATGGTTTATTAAAAAAAAACCGTCCCACCTGGATAAACTCTCGGCACTTAAACTCTTTAATACCTCGTTTCTCGTTTCCAGAGGCATCAAGATCAATTATACTCAATGAAATTTCATGTAATTGTTCCATGAATGAGGATGATTGAGTAACCAAAGCAGGCAAGAGGGCTGTCTGCAGTCAATGCCCATAATTTAAATAAATAGAGCATTCCATGTACACTAGAACTCTCCACACTGCTGATGGTTTTACTTATCGTTTACCGTAATGTATATGAAATATAAACACATAACTCTGTGCATCCTTACCTTACGATACAATGATGTCAACAGAGGGCACGTTTTAGCGAAACTCCATTCCGACTGCATTCCAATTGCATCTGACACTGAGGAACAGAAGCACCATAGAAATACAAAGTCAACACAAGGCTGAACTGTTGAGCGATTTTTTATCAACAGCAACCCATTGCCTTCTGAAAAGAAGTCTTTCAAAAAGATTCCATAAGCATTTTCAGCAATAAACTGTTCATCTAGTGACAGTTTGTCCAGGAATTTGATTTCGTGCAGGTTAAACCACAACTAAATTACAGATTCCTCTTACTACATATCTTGCACTCGCATGTTTGCCGGGCAAATGTAAATTCCTATTTCAAACAAAAAAACAAAGCTGCCCCTTGTTTAACAGCATTTACAAATGTCAAAGTAATGTGATTCCCTGCTGGATCTAAATGTTCTGACCTTTGAGCTGAGGCTTGTAGGTTAGGATCTGTGTCAGCGTGTGAATGAAAAATTGCTTCAGAGTGCCTACTGAGATGGCCCCTCGATAAATAGACACATCAAACCCATGTGTCCTGAAAGTAAAGGATTGCAAAAAAAGTAACTGAAATGAAAGCAACAAAGAACAACTTCTGTCATGCAAACTGCTTTGAACTCTCTCCCTTGTGACATACAAGTGCTAGTTACAACTGACTACTAGGGGCAAAAACAGGGGGAATGCAATTCTGATTGTTCCAGCATGTATCTGCTCTGATTTATTTTATTTTTTTACCTAGCTTTATCAACATCTTTATGGTAAATATGCACAATTTTATATATCAGTTCATATTCATTAAGATAGATTAATTCAATGCATCTATGTAGTTGGAAGGTTTTGAGCATTTTTTTCTAAGAACATATACTAAATGAGCTTGGAATAAGACAATGGCTTTTGAAGTTACATTTTTAGAATGTCAAAAATGTATACTGTAGCTGGAAATATTTTTTGATCAATATGGGTACATAAGGTCCTTTTTATTTTATTGTTACATGTTCCCATTTGTTGCTACAACTGTTTACATAAGATGTGTGTATTGTTTTTAATTGTTTTTTTTTTTTTTTTTTTTTTTTTTTTTTACATTTTGACCACTTTTTTAAACTTTTAAATTGCATTCCCTGCCTCAAGATGGCTTCCCATGTACCCACATGGACCTCTCAGAACTATATTTCCATATCACAAATCCACCTCAGTTACACATGTGAGCAGGAGGATGATGGGAAATGCAGTTCTGAGAGGTCCATGCAGGTACATGGGAAGCCATCTTGAGGCAGGGAATGCAATATAAGTTTAAAAAAGTGGTCAAAATGTTAAAAATAAATAAATAAATTAAAACAATACACACACCTTACATAGCAGTTGTAACATGGGAACATGTAACACAATTAAACAAAAAGCTCTTTACGTACTCTTTAAGTCATAGGTCAAAGTAAACGATACCATTCGATTTTGAAACTGAAAATATGAATTTGCAAATGGAAATGGTTTAACAATTACAGGTGTAGAAGTGGCAATGGTTGGTCAAATTAATACATGGGAATGCTTAAAAATGAGAGAACATTACAATGGTATTTAACCAATAAATTCTGAGGGTGTTAAAGAATGTTTATACCAGAAAGTTGCCGCCTTTACTCCGAGAGATTCCTGTTCCTGTTTGTCATTAGAAACAGCATCAAGGACCCCTAAAATGTAAAACAACACAAAATGGGGTAGCATGTTTTATATTAAAATAAGGTATCTATAAGCTATGAAAACTTAAAAGTACTTTACCCAGAATGACTGTTCATACACTGACATGAATGCTAATGCATTCTTCACCATCATAAAACACAAATAATTTGTATACCTATTGTTGTTATAAAAATAACATAGGGTGATTACCAATGGAACCCAAACCTAATGAGGCAATTTTATCTTGAATGGTGCATTGTGGGAATGAAAGGGAGAGCGACAACCTGCTCCACACAAACCTGCCTCAGATTTGCATAGACTCTGATTAACCAGCCTGGTAGTCTATGTTGTCATTAGGATAGAGATCCATTACTCAAAATGAAAACTCAAGAGTTATTGAGACTATGGTCACCATTCCAATACAGTGCATTTTACAAGATCTAAGCTCTGTAAATGTGTTCCTGGACAGGGCACGACCCAAAATGTCAGATATGCAAAATCCCAGAATGAAACCCTAATACATGCTTTACGTCCATATTTGGCATCAAATCCATCAAACATACAAAACACATTACACAGTAATTCCTTATTGCCTTTTGGGAATAACTTCTCAAGGTCAAATTTTCACTGAATTAAACATTATACTAAGGACTGTTTACATTAAAAAGAATAATTTTGCAAAAGTAAAACCTTAACCTCATGACATGATAATGATAGTCTTCTAAAGCCAGTGCAATCAGATATTTCTCAAATTGCTATTCCAAGGGATCACATAATATGGCATTACTAAAATGAATTAAGAGAAGGAGCCATGATACTCACATGTAAGCATTGCATCCAGTACAGTAAAACACACCTGCCAAGAAAAAAGTACTATAAGTTGTGTCTGGCTGTCACACCTTGAAACACTGCTTAGCTGGGAAAAAGGAAAAATACATTCCAGCAAAGCCAACTTACGTATTTAAAAAATAATAATAAAACGGTGCCTATAGAAAGTCTACACCCCCTTTCAAAATGTTCACCTTTTGTTGC